>NW_017387735.1:903027-1021218 GCF_001664035.1 Metschnikowia bicuspidata var. bicuspidata NRRL YB-4993 | reverse complement strand
GAAGAGAGAAGAGAGAAGAGAGAAGAGAGAAGAGAGAAGAGAGAAGAGAGAAGAGAGAAGTGAGAAGAGAGAAGCGGGGATAAAGAACGGACAACAGCAAATAGAAAAAAAAACAGAAAACAAAAACAGAAAAAAACTGGACCTTCAGAAGCTGGTGTTGAGCCTGGTTTGGTTTATGGACAAGCAGGCGGTTGGTAGAGCAGCGAGGCCCGAGACTATGGGGATTCTTCTGCTGGGGGCCACGGGGCCGCGCGCGGTTTTTTGGGGCCCGGCGAGGCCAGGCCAGTGCCAAGGGCCCGCTTTAATCACCGAGGCCCACTTAAATAAAAAAGAGGCTCTTTCATAGCAGAGTGGCTCTTCGACAGCACCCGCACTGGTGCGAGGCAAACATCGCAAGATCCACAAATGACACGCGGCTTGCAAATCAACCCGGCTCCTCTTGTTTTGAGATTGTCTGTGCATGGATTCGATGGGGCCTGTGGTTATTGCATCTGCCCGCGGCACGCCGCACGAGCAGCACTGTGCAGTCGGCCAGACAGAACCTCCATGGTCTGGAAATTCCGCCCGTACTATTCCGCCCGTATCCATGCTCATCATAGGTCCGCCGGATTTCCCTGCAACAATTAGCACGCCGGGCTGGCGAAGATGGAAATCAGGCTGCACATCAGTTGGCAGTCCTTCATCCCGAGGCACACACAGAAATGGAATTGTTGGGGCTGACGATCCTGCCGGCACCGAGATCCACAGTCTCTGGAAACGCTATGCTGTGATTTTGGAGACAAGCGCGGGCCTGGGGGGAATGGCGAGTCTGCTATGGATTTGGAGAGGGCGTGCATATGGCCCCTGGGTTATGTCCAGGTCCCCGTTTCAAGGTATGCCAGCATGTGGTCTCGAGGGCCAAATCAAACTGGTTGGGGGTATTCTGGTATGCTTGACTAAAGAATTTGTGTTTCCGCAGGCACGCAAAAGCGGATCTGTGTGGTGGAAAACGTGGGACTACTTAGTCTAGTAATGAGCCTAGAGCAAGACTTCGCGGGCACCAGGTAATCATGGATGCCAGAACAAGAAAATAGAGCACACACCGCAACAAGCAATACAACCCAAGACAGCACCCAGGCACAAAAAAAAAACAAAGCCCCAGAGAGGAAACAGAACAAACAACAAACTAACAAATCAATAAGAAAGAAAGAAATGGACAGGAAAACAATACATGGAAATGGTCAAAGAAACCCATCCAGCCAAAACTGGCCCGGGCCGGCGTGAGCATCCCTAGCCCAAATCGGAGCGCCAGGGCGGACGGATCAGTCATCGGCCAAGCGGCTGGGGCCACATAGCAACAGCCCAGAGGAGCCCCAGTGCCGAGTGCAGGGCCAGACTGCGTACGGGGCCTCGCGTAGTGATGGTCTCCAACAAAAGAGCCCTTATCTCTAAAAACGCGCAACAGGCCTGCCTTGCCCAATAGGCGATCCACGAAACCGCACATACAAGGGGCAGCTCTAGAGCCCCATGTGGGCCCCACGCAGTATGAACCGAGCCTGGCTCTGGCAAAAACCCACCGGCAGATCAACGGAGCGTTTTTTCCCCGCTCCACCTGCCGCAGACCACCCAACCATAGATCCTTGGCCCGACGCACGTGACCGCTGTCATCCTGTCCTGCACCACCCCGCAGCTCCCACGACCATCTGGCCCGATAAAGTCGACACAGGCCCAAGCGAAACCCCCCGGGCCACACAAAAACTCTAGGTGAGCGAACCACAACAACCACACGCCTGGCAATGGATTTTGAGGAGCAATTGGAAAAGGCGGAAAAGTCGCCTTATCCCTCGCTAGTCGGGGCGTCCGTGAAATCGGCCGACGACTCGCCCCACAAAAACTACATCCACCCCGAGAAATACACCGGCACAGGCCGCAAAAACACCGCCAAAAAGTCCATCTTGAACTCGTCGATCGGCGCCTCGTTGGACGACTTGATCAGCGAGGGTGCGCTCTTGGGGAGCGATGAGAACTTCGACCGCTTTTTGGACGACAAGGGCAACGTGCTCTCAGATGCCAAGTTCTCGACAGAGAACTCCAGCGACTACCACTCGGTCGAGCCTGCGGAATCCCACAAGCCCTCGCAAAGCTCGTCGTTGAGAAACTCTCAAATCGCGGCTGCCGCTGCCGACGACGCTACGAGTCCGCTGGCTGGGGGAGCCATCCCAAATGAGGCCCCCAGACCTTTGTCCGAGCTCGAAAACTACTCGACGCCAAACCTCTCGGAGTACCAGATCGGCCACCAGATCTCAGACCACTCGGAGCTCTTGGATTCGGTGAAATCTTACGACTTGTCCAAGTTGCCCACGGCCAACGACACGGAGTCCAGATCCATGACCAACGTGGTGCACCCGGAAGCCGAGACCACTTCCAGACCTGTGCGGCCCAGCAACATGCGCAACAACTCGGGAGCCGCTGCCAGAAAGCCGGTTGCCGCGCAAAACGCACACGTCACCGATGCCGATTCGTTGCATGCCCCGTACTTCCACACTGACGAAAGATCAAGCTCAAGATCCAGAGCCAGGGTGGGTTTTCGGGACGACAGCCGCGAGCGATCCAGGTCCAGATCCTGCTCGGTAGTGGCGCCCCACTTGGCGCGCGGCGACACGTACAAGAACACACACGAGGAGACGCCTTCAAAATATGAGCTTCCTGCTGGTATGGAGGTCGACGAGGATGCGGAGGTGATGGACGATCGGAGATCCAGACAGTCGAAGCCAACCTTGGGAGACTCCATTGCGGCTGCCGAGGCGACAAAAGTCCCTGTATCCGACACCGAGTCTGTGACTAGAGACCCTTCTTTGGTCACGAGCGGAGACTACAAGAACTTCAACGCAGACGGCCGCACCAGAGTCTTGCAGGGCTCGAACTTGTACTCTTTGCGTTCGGAATCGTCTACAAATTACTTGAGGTCCATTTCCAGATCAAGAAGCAGAAAGCCCGCCAATGACTTGGGCGCATACGCGTCTGTCAACGAGAAAAACGACGCCAATCCTCAGGTGTTGGAGAGAGAGGGTGCTTTAGTGTCCGACGACCCGTTTTCGCAGGTTGACGACTTGGATAACATGATGAAAAAAGTCTTGAAAGAGTCTGCAGAGAAATCTGCCCTGAAGCCAAAAAACTTAGTCAATGATGTACCTGCGGGACCAAAAAATACTGAGACTATGAAGCAGTTAAACTCCGAGAGTATTCTCCAATCAAACACGGGGCTGGACGGAGCAAGCCACAATACTCGCCCTGAACAAGAGGACCAGTCTGATCAACCAAATCAAGTCGTGGATGATGTTTCAGCGGAAGAGAAAGATTTGGGGACAAGCGAGCAGTTGATCGCCGAAAGTGCACCCACACTATCTGCCAAGGATATTCACGTTGAAGGAGAGAAAGCTCAGGAGCCCGAAAACTCCGTCACTTATCCAGAGGGCAGCACCGTTGACCCCACGCCTGAAGAGGGAAAGGTTAACGATGTATCTGCAGAAGAGAAGGACGCAGACACTCAAGAACAACTTAAGGCAGAAGAAGCTCCTGTCGTATCCGCGAGTAACATCCACGTGAACGGTTCAACAGAAGAAAGTGAAACGAAGGCTGTGACAGATGTTGAGACATCAGATGTGGAAAAAGAGGGGATGCTGGAATCTGGAGCTGAGGGAACGAAAGCCGAAGATGATTCTGCCGCTGACCTCAATGATGTAGACGTCAAGCCACTGGAGGTGAACCCAGGCGACATTTCCCACGCTCAGCAGGAAACTGAAGCGGTCGAGAATGGCCAAATCAAAGAAGATGCAGCTATTAAAGAAATAGATTCTGATCCATCCAAGAATAGCTCTGCTGAGACGCCCGAGTCGAAAATTGACGTGGCAGAACAACCAACCAATTTGATCACGGAGCCGGATACTATCGGGGAGAACTCATCTCCCGCTGTGGCTGAAAAGCCAGCAGAGACTGCGGGTGTTCCGGCTGAAAAGGAAGAGGATTTTGAGGTGTCAGCCGAGGAGTTGCGCCAGCATTTGGAGAGCCTTCCTGTTTATCTCTACACGTCGCTTGCTGGTGGGATGCAAATTATTACGCGCACCAATAGATTGGCCACGATCTTGCAGGCGAACGGGATCAAGTTTGAGCACAGAGACTTGGGCACAGACGAGGAGGCCAAGAAATTGTGGCGCAGGTATGCACAGGGCAAAACCTTACCGGGCGTTGTCAGGGGCGATGATTTCATTGGAAACTGGGAATTCATCGAGGAAGTCAATGAAGACTACCGCTTGAAAGAAGTTCTACACGAAACTTTATGAGGACCTCTCTTGAAGAAGTATCATCCTTTCGGACGCCACGTGATTTTGAACACGGCGCACATACCTGAGCGAAGGCTAAATAGAATACATGAATTAAATTCCCACCTCCACGGAGCCGTCTGTTCATGAGCCCAATTGGGACTGGACGTCTTGCATACAATGTCAAAAACCACACCAATATGCGACGACGTACTCCGGTCGCTTGCTCAGTGTGTGCAGGCGAACATGCGGACGATGTTCAAATTTCAACTCGAGAACCAGCGCTCGCTTTCCGCCAGCTGTCAAAAAGTAAAGAACCCAAGGGGCAAACAGTTTACACGCCTTCCCTCATCGTTTTAAGAGCTGTAAACCAAGGCCGGACTTATTTGCACCACACCTCGCCTAGATATTCATTCATAAAGTCCGTGGAGCATCACATACGATCCAACTTGAAATTCAGTTTTTTCGTTTCTTGATCCACCATTGAATACCGGTTTTCTAATAAATTCGGTCGTTCTTATTCTTTTGCTGAAAAAAACTGATACCCGCTGATCGCAAAAAGAATTTTTTTTTCGAATCCGCTCTCTTCTCTCGAACTTATCAACATGGCCACTCCCGCTGAGATTATCGCTGCTCGCGTCAATGGCACGTATCTTGCCGCAGCGCAAGACGAGCCTGTTTCCTCGAAGCCTTCTTCAAAGAGCACCTCAGTCAATGAAGAGACTCGTTGTCTCTCTGATGAATCTGCTTTTCCCGTTTTGGGTGGCGGCGCCCAGTCTCTGGCTGGCTCTTCCGTGTCTACCTCATGGGGCCCATCGTCCAACGGGAAGTCGCCAGTTTCATACGCTTCATCGACAAACACGTCTTCCAAGGCTGCTGTCAACGGCCCAAAATTCAAGTCTTCGTCCATCCAATTGGCGTTTTCCTTAGACGCCGAGGACCAGTCGAACATCGCCAGACCGGAGTTTATCAAGATCATGAACTCGATCAAAGCCTCGACTTCCAGTAGCATTGAGTGCACGACTTCCCAGCACACCAAGAAAAGAACCTTTTTGATCACTGGAAAGCCGGAACAGGCCAAGCAGGCGAAAAGACTCATCATCAAGAAGTTGACCAAGCCTGTGGTAATCTCCTTTGTGATTCCTGCTAAAACCAGGGCTAAGGTGATTGGTGCCCAAGGTAGAAACTTGAAGCCGATTATTCAGGAGAACGAGGTAAAAATCGACATTGGCCAGTTCGACGGGTCTGCTTCTCCATCTCCCGTGGATGACGAGGATGACATTTACGCCCAGACAGTGAACGTCGCCATTGAAGGTGACGTCGAGGGATGCAAGCAAGCCAAAGCACAAATCATGGCAATTGTCAACGAGGACCTCAAGAACTCCCAAGTCAGAGTTCTTGTCGATGGATTTGTCAAGCCTTTTGTAGCCAAGGCATTGGGCGGCCTTGTTTCCAAATACCCTGACCTTGACTTCACCTTTCCTCCCTATGGCTCGTCTTCCAAGTCTATCATCATCGTGGGCGACAGAGAGGATTCTCTTGCTGCCAAGGAGGAAGCCAAGGAGCTCATTCAGGAGTTGCTCGCTACTCTTGTTATAGAATTGGTGGCTATTCCAAAGACTAAGTTTTCCTTCATCCCAGTTACCCAGGTTTTGGAAGAGGATAACGTTTTGGTGGAATTGCCCGAGGATGAGGACTCCCCAGTTAAATTTATTGGCGAGAAGGCCAACATAGCTCCAGCCCAAGCTAAGGTGAAGAGTATCATTGCCCAGTTTAAGGTTGAGACAATGGATATGTCAAAGGCGCACAAAGGTAACATTCCACACGTTAGAGCTGTTGCAGCAATGTTCACCAAGTATGGCATATTTGACGCCATTGCTAAAGAATATGGGATCAAGATCAACTCTCCTGTCTTGAATGTTGCTGAGATCAAATCCATTCCAATCGAAATCATTGTGAAGACGGATGAGCCAGAGAACACAAAGAACGCCAGAAGAGCAATTGTAACCGCTGTCAACAAGGTTACCCCGGATCAAACTTTGGAGATTTCTGACATTGATTCTTTTTTCCACTCGAAAATTCCCGGAGCTCTTGACGAGATTGCTGGTGCAAAATATGTTATTCTTGATGACTCTAAGATTTATCTTTTTGACTACTCATCCAACCAAAGCGATGACTTCGAGGATTTCGAAGATTCATTCGCTCCTGTCTTGGCTGAATGCCAGAAAGCCCTCGAAGGGATAAAAGAATTGCAGAGTACTTTATCCACTTTCGTCTTGCAGGTGCCTTCTGCCCAGCAAATTCACATCAAAGGCCCCAACGGAACGACTTTGAGGACGATATTGGCGTCAGCTGAGCCAGGCTCAGTCGTAATTAAGTTGCACTCTAATGCTTCTGGGGTTTCCAAGAATGAAGTTTTGATCAAGGGCCTTAAAGCAGAGGCCAGTAAAGTACAGAAAGACATTTTGGAAATTGTTGAAGAGGCAGAGGAATATAGCGCTACTGGAGGATACAGCACTACCTTTGAAGTGCCAACTTTTGTTTTGGCGAGAGTCATCGGAAAGGGGGGCTCCAAGTTGAATTCTCTCAGAGATGAGTTTGGAATTAAAATTGACATCGCAGGTGATGCGAAAAACAGCGAGAACGTCGACAAATCTCTCAGAACGGAAATCACAGTGAATGGTATCAAGAGAAATGCTGAAGGTGCCAAGGATGCTATTAAGAAATTGGCCAACAAACTTGCTGATGACACCTTAGTAAGATTGAGAATCGAAAATCAATACCACAGAAGAATTGCCGGTCCTAACTTCACTTACGTTAACCGATTGGAGGACAGGTACAACGTCAAGATCAAATTTCCCTCTGACACGAGCAGCAATTACTCCGATGCCCCAAATAATGAAAATGAGATCACCATTAGAGGACCTTCGAAGAATGTTGCTAGAGCCGAGGACGAATTGAAGCAATTGTACACGTTTGAAAAGGAAAACGGACACAAATCATCGATTCGAATTCCATCCAAAGCTGTGGCTAGAGTGATTGGAAAGAGCGGTGCTATGATCAATGACATTTCTGATGCCACTGGTGTCGACTGCAAGTTTAACAAAAGTCCACAAAAGGATGCTGATGTTGAGTTTGTTGAGGTTGAACTAACTGGATCGAAGTCTGCTTTGAAAGAAGCAACACAAAAGATTCAGGAGATTGTCAGCGATGTTGAGAACTCGATTACCGTGTCTATTACTGTAGACCCCAAGTACCACCGTGATTTGGTTGGTCCAAGTGGCTCAGTCTTGAGAGAGATTATCAGCAACGCTGGAGGTAATGATTTGTCCAGACAGGAATATCATAGATTACTTACGATCCCCAACGAGGGTGCTGGATCCGACCAAGTTGTGTGTCAGGGTAACAAACTTGTTGTCAACAAAATTGTCGACCAAATCAAGAATATTATTGCAGAGAAAGAGGCTTCGATCAAAGTTGAGTATGAATTGGCAAAGGAGAAACACAAACTCATTGTTGGACCAGGTGGATCCATACGGAAGTCCTTAGAAGAGGAATTTGGAGTTCAAATTTACATCCCAAAGGTGAATGAAGCATCAAACATGATTGAGTTGACTGGATTACCTGAAAAGATTGAGAAATTGAAGGTTAAATTAGATGAGATCACAAAGGATAACTGGAATGAAAGCATTGACATTCCAGTTATCTATCATGCCATGATCTCGAACAGAGGTGCTACCATTAAGTCGTTGAGATTTGAGCACAACGTTGAGGTGTCATATGGTAAGTTTGCTAGAAAGGCTTCTTCATTGTCCAACGCCTCAATCCCAGCCCCACCCGAAGGATCTGAGCCTGCAGATGAGTCTGCCACAAATTTTGTCACAAAGAAGGTCGATGAATCATCTAATGAAGGCTCCACTATTCCTTGGAGATTGATGGGCGAGGCAGAAGCAACTGCTAAAGCAGCCCAGATTATAGAAAGTCAATTGGCGAGAGCCAGACTTGTGACCACTGCCGGATGGTTCTACTCAAAAAACCCAAGTGCGCATTTCCCAAAGATCGTTGGACCTCAAGGTAGCAAGATCAATAAGATAAGACAAGCGAGTGGAGCTTTCATCACCGTGCCCCGTACCAACGAAAAATACAACAACTTCATTTACTTGGTCGGTACCGATGAGAGTTTGCAAAAAGCTAATGAGGAATTTCTCAAAGTTCTTTGAGCGGTTCTTCAATTAGTCAAGGGTCCGACTGGGCCGTTTCCGGCGCGCCGATAGGAAAATTGCATTTCCACATGGCGCTGCGCCTTACCAAAGAAAACCATAGAGTCACGTGCGATTGCACAAATGTCAACGAAAAAAGAAATACCTGCTCACTATCCTTAAAGAAGAATTTCCGTACACAATTTTAGATGTAGAGAACAAGACTGTCCGCGGATTTAGACGTTATAGACTGCTCGCTTAGAGTATAGTTTTTTTGGAGAAGCCTGAGTTTGTACTGGATTGTAGACTCCAAAACCCCTGATAGTGATTTTTTCTTTTGCAACAAGGACCCCTCTTCAATGCATGACTGCTGACCATATAGATTCACGTCTAACTATGGTGGCAGAAAGATGTTGCCCGCCCACTGATTGGTACTGTGTAGTTGGCAAAAGGTTCGTTGTAGTCCCAAAATGCCTTTTTGCGCATATCCAGAACGCCGTGGCCTGTGTACAGAGTGCCTTTTGCAAGGCGATGACGGAGTCCAAGCCACTGCGGTCAGCGGTTTTTACTATAGGGCGCGTTCAAATCAGAGGCGTTATGTCATCTTGGACTGCAGCAGGACAAACTTGCATGGATATATTTCTTCGCCCTCAATGCATTGTCATCTTGCTGTTTGCAGCCGGGATAGGTCATCGTATATAAGTCCCGTATGCTCATTTTCGGAACACGGGGAGTAAAATTAGCTTGCATTATACATTCCGAAATATTCCATTTTTCATATTATCTTAAAAAAACAGCCTCATTTGGGTCACGGCATCAATTAATACTCATCTACAATGTCTTCGGAGGAAAAGAAGTCGGAAAACTCCGAAAACAACTTTTCGAACGTGGAGGACTTCGAGACCAATGCTGCAGTGAACATTGATCAAAACAAAAAAGATATCGGCGTTTTTTCTGCCGTTTTCTTAGTCACAAACAGAATCATTGGTGCCGGTGTGTTCTCCACTGCGAGTACGATTCTTTCTCTCTCAGGGTCCGTCGGAACCTCTATGATATTATGGGTGGTTGGCTCCATCATTGCCTTTACCGGTCTTCTTTCTTACATGGAGCTCGGATCTGCTATTCCTAGAAATGGTGGTGAGAAGAACTATCTTGAATACATCTATACCAAGCCCAAGCTTTTTGTCACAGCCATGTATGCCTCCTACATTTTCTTTTTGGGTTGGGCCGCAGGTAATTCTATCGTCACTGGAGAATACTTGTTGAATGCTGCAGGCAAGGAGGTCACTCAATGGAACTCCAGAGCTATTGGCATTGGTGTGATTACCTTTGCCTTCTTGATCAATGGTCTTCACGTGAAGTCGGGTTTACTTTTGGCCAATGTATTGGGTGTGTTCAAGGTTGCCATCATTGTTTTCATTTCCATCACCGGTTGGGTGGCCCTTGCAGGTGGAATCAAGAATGACAATTTCACCGACCCCCACAACTTCACTGATTCATTCAGTGGAACCACACCCACTGGCTACGGCATTGTCAATGCATTATACAACATCATTTGGTCTTACGTCGGTTACTCGAACGCAAACTACGCTTTGGGTGAAATCAAGAATCCTATTAGAGTCTTGAAGATCGCTGCCCCTTCTGCGTTGTTCGTCATCACCATTCTTTACATCTTTGTCAACATTGCGTACTTTGCTGTGGTTCCTGCCGATGAAATTCGCTCTTCTGGTAGAATTGTCGTGGCATCTTTCTTCAAGTACGCTTTCGGTGAAACCGCCGAGACTGCTTCCTCTGTCTTTGTGGCGTTGTCGACATTGGGTAACGTTTTATCTGTCATTTTCTCGCAAGGCCGAATCATTCAACAACTTGGTCGTGAAGGCAGTTTGCCATTTTCCAGATTCTTTGCCACTTCGAAACCATTCAACTCACCTTTCGTAGGATTGTTCCAACACTGGATTGTGTGCATTGTCACCATCATCGCTCCACCACCCGGAGATGCATACAACTTCATTTTGAACT
Source organism: Metschnikowia bicuspidata var. bicuspidata NRRL YB-4993 (assembly GCF_001664035.1). Taxonomy (NCBI): domain Eukaryota; kingdom Fungi; phylum Ascomycota; class Pichiomycetes; order Serinales; family Metschnikowiaceae; genus Metschnikowia; species Metschnikowia bicuspidata. Next base: position 1,010,702 of record NW_017387735.1, on the reverse strand, counting down.
TGATTTCATATCCTTTGAATGTTGTCAACACCTTTGTCGCCATTGGATTGTTGTATTTAAAATACAAAAGCCACAAAGGCGAGATCACTTGGAACCCCCCTATCAGAGCCCCATTCTCAGTTGTCTTTTTCTTCGCCCTCAGTTCTTTGTATTTGATTGTCGCTCCATACATTCCTCCATCGGCAGGTCAGAGTGTTTACAACAGTTTGCCCTACTGGATTCATCCTGTTGTCACCTGGGCTATTTTCGGTATCGGTGCAGTTTACTGGGCTGTATGGGCTAAGTTATTGCCCCGCATTGGTGGATACACAGTTGTAGTGAAAGAGGTCATGGGCAGTGACGGATTCTGGAGAAACAAGTTCATCAAGGTCCCCCATGGCGTGGACCCTGACAAGTTCGCGGAGGAGGCTATCAACGAGGATGCTATTTTGAATGATTAATGTGGTATTTATAGAAAAATAATAGAATTACGAAGCTAAAGATCTTCACAGCATAGTTTTATACAGGTGTTTTCAATAGTAGGCCTATCGAACAGAGTGGGTTTCTCGTATGAATCTACGGCCATATGTGATAATCTCTTTCTTCTGGGGAAGTGCCACTACCACGGATGTTCACCGGTTCATGAACGTTGTGGACGAATCGGTTAAGAATTAGCGTGGTCTATTAGTATTACCTTCGGTGATATGGTAGTCCTCGATCTCACAGTTCCGTGCGCCAGAATTAGTGGCGCGGAAAAAAACTAAAGAAAAAAATCTGATGTCTCGCCCCACGCCATAGGACTTCAGGAAAATCGGCGCATCGAAAGCTAGAGTTATTCTCTTCCATAAGCCAGCATGCCAGTGAAAGCCATACAGAAGTTGTCTCTGGCCAGGAATGGTATTGGCGCGTTCGTTAAGCCATGCCATAAGATCACAGTCCAGTTCTGTAACTGGGGTGGTTCGTCTCAAGGAGTCAGAGATTTGTTGGTCGATCCCGAGAAGCGCTTCCAGAAATTCACAACGTCAAATAAGGACACCATGTTCGAAATCGTTAAGAAAAGCGGACACCCCATGTTGACATTCCATTACAGCACGGGGAAAAACAGCGTGGTCGATGTCAAAAACTTGGTCCCCACCGATATTGTGGCCAAGCTAGATGAGTACATCAAAAGAGGTGGAAACAATCTCTTCAAGTTCAACCACAAGGTGATGTCTGAAAACGAGTCTGTGAGAGGTGTGTGGTCTCCTTTCCACGAGGCCAAAGAACACAGACACAGAATTTAAGTTGGAGAAATTTGCGTGTATATATGAGGGAATCTAAACAAATAAGTATCGATAACTTGATGGAAATTTTGCTCGCTGTATCTGGCTCCATCCACATGTAGCTTTATCTGAATTTGACTAGGCGAGTTTCCCAAGTATAGAGAAGAAGATAGAGGAGCAAAGGGGTTCTAATCTTGGAGCCGACAATATTATTGCAATTATGCGCCAAAAGTGGGGAGGGAAAATTAGGTTTAATTGGATGTTGGATCTACTCGTTTTTTTTTTTTGCCATGGTAGAAGCCGGTTTAAGATTATGTGTCATGGGCTACAGTCAATGTGGTTTATCATGACCGAACTCTCGCAGCAGATTATTACAGACTTTGAAAAATAAGCAACAAGCAAGTGGCTTTTGGAAAATTTCGATCTCAATCTCAAAGTAAACGGAAGTTACTCTCTTGTAATGGAGACAAACGTTATTGCAAAGCCAGGATGAATTTGTTAGTCGTGTGAACTAATAGAGAAACGTAACAGATACAGATTAACCCACGAATATTCTTTGTCCGCGCCAGACAAATCGACTCATATCAGGTGTTGTGATCTTGATCTTCTCTTTATTTTCTCTCCATATTGCTGTCAAATTCGGAGACGGCAAATGAAAGGCCCATCACGGCACTCTTCTAACGCCATTCGCACGTCCCTGCCTCGAAAACAATCAATCGCGTGCTTCTTAGAAGCTGACGGCGCTGCAGATGGATTCTTCGAGGTTGCCTTCCCAACTTGGCAATCTGTCATGCCGCGCTTGTCGGCTCCCGATGCCATTTGGGTCTGGGGCGAAACGGTTGCGCGCCTCATATAGCAAGTGCAGGCGAAAAAAACAAGGTCTCACTCCACGTCTCGCACTCGCTTGTCGTTCAGGGCGCGGCTATCTGTGTGAGTTGCCATTTGAGGAAGACGATTCATAGCACAGCTCTCCAGGGCAAAACTTAATAAGCAAAACAATTTTCCGGGCGAAAAATTTCACATCAGTATCTAGCTTTTGTTGAAACTCAGGGATATTCTTAAATACACCAAATTTATATAAAGATGAATTACAAGAGTTATCAACAGGTCTTAGACTTGTCTGGAAACAGAAAATCCTCACCAAAAGCTCGCCCTGTGCAACCCACCAACTCGGACGGGCCTAAAAGAAGAACAAAGTCAGGTTGCATGACTTGCAGAAAAAGAAAAAAGAAGTGTGATGAAGAAGTTGAAGGTGGGAAATGTCAGGCTTGTATCCGTAATTTCTTGGACTGCTGTTGGTCGGCAGAGAAACCCCCACAGCCAGTTGAGAGTCTGCCTTTGTCACTTGCTTCACAAAAACTTATGGTTCCAAAAAGCCCTCTTTTGGAAATCAAAGAAAAGACTGTGCCCGCTTCCCAGAAGGGTGCAAGTGCTTATCCATCCCCTATATCTTCTCCTAAAGCCAGACCCATGGAAGAGACCAAAACAATTCAATCTCTCAGCCTACCCCCAATTAAAATGAAGATCGAAAAGCCTCAGAAGAAGACGGCTATCAGCAAAGCAAAATCGGAGTTCATAGTGACTTCTTTTGATAGCCAGAGGGCCTTGTGTCAGATAAAGTGAAGACATGCCCGTTCTGATTTAGGGTATGCTAGCTGGTCTAGCAATTTGGGGTTCGGTACATTGTATAATTAAGGTGTAAAATAATAGCACGACAGTTTTTCATATAAAAAGGGCTTAGACTACCACCATTCTTTTCGACTGCCTGGGCGGAATTTAGATCTTGCAATGTCTTTGCCGTTGGACACCTCCGTACTTAATTTTTGCACTCGTGGATGGGGCTAGGATCTTCGTGAAGCCTCAGCCCAACTTGTCAGTGTGTTTGAAGATCATTCCATAAAAAAACATGCAAAGAATTTTCGTTGCTATGCTCTTTATGAAAAAATTGATAATTAATTAAAAGTGCTTTCGTGATACATGCAATGCTGCGGTAAAAAATTATTCTGTAGCATGGATTGGCAAGCTCCAGAGTTTAGAGGGCGTGAAAAAGCACAATTTCACATGTTTGCGCCAATGTAATCGAAGGCATAAATTCTTGCCAATTTGAGACAGTATTGTGTGATCGGAATTCTTATTGTTAGCTTCTAATTTTGATGCGTTGGAAACTGTGGCCCTCGAGCCGCAGTAGTGTTCTCAGCCCAACCAAAAACAGTCTTACATGATGCAATTTTTGATGAAGAAAATAACAAAAATTAGAGAAGCAAAATCTTACAGTAATACCACGAGCATAACTGGCATTAGGGATTGCTTAATTCAATGACCTTATTCCATTGAATCTAGCGTGGCCTCCAGTCGACCATCACAAGTTTGTGGTGTTTGGCAATACATGTACGCAGTGAGCGCTTCCTCATCAAACAGCTGTATTTGTGTTATTTGCTTAACAAAAAACGCTCTGTGAAACCTTTTCGAAGCCATTTCGACATCACAGCTTTTGAATTAGTGTTCATAAAAGGTTCCCCATAAGGTGTGGCTCGTTCATGGCGCAAGATCTCGATGTCTGCAGGTCTAAATCCGGAAAAGATCGATTTTGCAGCAATAGGTATAGTGTGGCTCTCGTCTCACGTGCTCCCAGACATGAAATATCTTGAAGTATAAATATAGCTTGTTTGGAATGAGGGAAACTCAGCTTTCTTATTACATCCAAGCCTTTTTCGACAAACAAGTCAGCATTTCACTGCCAAGAAACATAAGCCTGCTTCTTTAATCGAGATGTCTCCAGTTAAAACGTCTCTCTCTGGTGATTATGACACCCACTTCAATAAAGAGATTGATACGGTCACCTCTGACGGGATTCTTACTATCAATGAAGAAAACAGACAGAAGTCCAATTTTCCTGACCTTTTGCCCACATGGAACCCCAAAGAGAAACACCAACCATTGAAGTCTTTTGAGCACAGTGACCCTGGTGCTAGAGCTGATCCGTCTTTTCCAAACCTTCTTCCAAAAGGTGGCAAGCAAAAAATCAAAAGAGTCACCCCAAAGTTGGGGACTGAAATTAAAGGTGTGCAAATCTCCCTGTTGGACGCCAAGGGGAAGGATGAGTTGGCACTTTTGGTTGCAGAAAGGGGTGTGGTCATTTTCAGGGACCAAGATTTTGCCGAAAAAGGCCCCAAATTTGCCGTGGAATATGGTGAGCATTTTGGACGCCTTCACATCCACCCAACTTCTGGTGCCCCTTTGGGTCATCCTGAATTACATGTCACATACCGAAGAGCCGATCCGACCGAATTCGACAGAGTATTTTCGCAAAGAACAAGTGCTATTTCATGGCATTCAGATGTCTCTTACGAGCTTCAGCCTCCAGGCACGACTTTTTTCTCGGTGATCGAAGGCCCAGATTCTGGCGGCGATACTATTTTTGCGGATACTGAAGAAGCTTATAATCGTTTGTCACCAGAGTTCAAAAAAAGATTGCAAGGATTGAATGTCGTCCACTCATCAGAACAACAGGCACTGAACTCAAGAAACCAAGGCGGGATTGAACGAAGAGCCCCCGTGTCAAACATACATCCTTTGATCAGAGTTCACCCTGTGACAGGAAGAAAAAGCATTTTTTTGAACAGGCCATTCGCAAGACACATTGTTGAATTGAAGGACGAGGAGTCCGACTACTTGCTAAACTTCTTGTATTCACACATTGAAAATTCACAGGATTTGCAGTTGAGAGCAAGCTGGAAGCCTAGGTCTGTGGTTGTCTGGGACAACAGACGAGTACTTCACTCTGCAGTCATAGACTGGGACACTCCAATTTCCAGACACGCTTTTAGAATCACCCCTCAGGCAGAAAGACCCGTCGAGAATTTGGAAGATCTTAACAACCATGTGGTTGACAAGGAGGATCTTTGAAGTTCCAAACACGAGTCAGTCCAGTGCTAAGACATCAAATAATCAGAGAAGAGAGAGAGACAAAGAGAGACGCGAAGAAACATAAAATTGATCGACCAACGGTGTCAAAGATAGTTTTGGAAATGAAATAGTCATCTCGAATATTCTCCTTGAATATATGAGCTTTTTATCCTCAGGATGTAATAAATGTTTTTCTTTTCGAAATCAGCTGTATGCGACTTCAATTGCGAAGATAAGTCCGCGCGGGTCTACCTGAACTATCTTGAAAACATCTGGTATAAAGGTCAAGAATAGCTCCACGAAACAGCCGTGAAGTTATGGGGATGACATCTACCTATAAAAAGAAAATGAAACAAATTAAAATTCAGTAGCGCTTAGGCATGATCTAGCAAGTAATTTGTGGCAGCCTCCACATCATAATTCTCCTTCTCTAGCGCTTCCACTACTGTTTCTTTCTGAAACCCCATACCTACTAATTCTTGCACTGCAGATTCATGGGTAGATGGCCCGGCTGTAGCTCCAAAATTTTGCAGTTGTGCAACTGGGGTAGCGTTGCCAAAACCAGCAAATAACTGCTCCCACTCGTCGTTATCAGCGTGACTGCCATTTACAGCACTTGAGAAGTCAGGGGCCGTGGAAGCTGCAGATTGTTGAGAGAAACCACCAAAGTTGTCGGCTCCTGTGAAGTGATCATCAAAAGATACGTCATGCACATCAATTTCTTCTTGATTGTCGTCATCTGCCAATTTCAAGTTGTCGAAATCCTCATCAAAAAACTCATCCTGAACGTTTTCGTCACCAGTCTCATTCGTAGCAGGCTCAAGATCATTGAAATCAGACTCGGAATCATATTCAGGTGGGGATTGCGATTGTTTAGCGAAGTTTTCGTTTGCATCATCAAACTGGTCGTTCACTGCGATGTTGCTTTCTGACTCATCAGACGAGCTTTCATCATAATCGAGTTCTTTGGGAGATGGAAACTCCTCCACTTGCTGACTACCCGACCCACTTGACAACTCGGAAGCTCTATAGCTTTGCGCTAACGGATGTGTAGGAGTATCAAGCGTTTTGGGTGAGTTCTTTACACCTTCACTTCCCTTAGCTTCATCGGCGTTGACAAGTTCAAACAGCTCAACACCAGAAGAAAGTCGTTCTCCCTCGCTGAATTCATCCACGTGGCCGTCCGACTGTTTATGTTCCCTCGAAGGGATTTCTGAAAAGCCGGCATTGTCTTCCAATGTGTCTCGGTCACTGATCTCGTCGATGTTGTCATCTCTCACAGACATGGATGGATTGTTTTGCACACTCGAGGTAAGTGAATCGGTTCTTTGGACACCCACCAACACTCCTGGCATACCTACCATACCCCCAACGACGCCCGCATTGGACTGTTGGAATCTATATTCAGAGTTTGAAGGAGTAGTTACAGGTGTTTCTCCTGTATCTGCACCCTCTGTCTGCCTCTGAAAGTCCGTAGCCGCTGATGAGTTCAGTACCTTTTTGGAGATTATATCCTGAAGGTTTGCTGAGTTATACTCTGTTGACAAGTGGCCCGGATTTTCATAGCCGATGGGAACCGGTGGGAAATTTTGCTTCAAGCTGTTGGATTCTTGCTCATTGAACAGTGTGTCTTTGCGTTCAGTCTCGCTGGCATCATCTAACCCCGTGAGGTCTTTTGCTGAGTGTTCCTTTATTTCATCGACTATGCCTGCAACACTGAAGAAAGTTGGATTGCTTTGAATGGAGTCATTTTTCGGGGTCACATAGTCCGTTTCCTCGAACAGCGTATCCTTGTGTTCCGCAACTTCCATGTCATCGACTCCCGTCAAATCCGGGGCAGGCTGCTGCTTGACCTCATCAACGATCGCTGCAACACTGACTGCAGCTGTGGCGTTCTGCAGATCTTCACTTTCAGGGGCTGAGCTCTCTGTTTCGTCACTTTTCTGATGAGTAGGCGGTGCGGCATCGCCCTTGCTTGAGGCTTGATGCTGGCTCGTCTCCAACAGTGCAGCGTTTTTCTCGTCATCTTGGACGAGTTTGTCAGCGCGCCCATCAAGATCTCCTTTGCTCGACAACAAGTGAGCACCCGCGCCAACGGCGAGGCCAGCGGCTGTGCCGACACTTCCAGCGAGAAGCAGGTGTTTCAGTTGGACCTCACTCAAGCTCCGAGATAAACCTTCATGCTCGTTCGCTAGTTCACTAGTTTGCAGTTCCGCAGCAAGTCGTTGCTGCTCGAGATCAGTGATCTGGGTTGTGAACGCCTCATACGAGGCTTCGGCCTCCAATATTTTGCGTTTCAACTCATCCACTTTGACAAGCGCAACCTGGACCTGTGATTTTCTTACGTTGGCTTCGTTCGAGAGAGTGGTATTTTCGGCCGCTTTGCGCTGGTGCTCACTTTCCAATGCCGCAATCTCCGCGTTGAGATTTCCCAACTTCTCCCTGAGGGAGGAGTTGAGCTTCTGGTTCTCTTCGACCGCCAATTGTTTCTCGTGGCGATCTGTGGCTATGCTGTTGAACCTGGCCTCCGCGATGGACGCCTCAGAGCGCAACGCCTCGAGTTCTTCTTTTGCGTTGTTCAAGGTCATCTCCACCTGCTCGACTTGTTTCACTTCACTTGCGTATGACGTTCTCAACAACTTCAACTTGCCATTGATCTCCTCCTTGACAGCCAAAATCCTCGCCAATTCTTTCTCGGCACGAGTTTTCTTGTCGTGGAGGTTGGAGGTCTGGGTTGACAACGACTTGATTTGGTTGGAGAAGTTCGCAATGTCAGACGTGGCCTCGGACAACTTCCCGGAGACTTCCGAGTCAGCCAATAAGTCGTCATTGGCGACGTTGCGGGCGGGGCTTGCGACACGCTGGGGCTGGGAGTACTCGGGCACAGGGGGGTCCACACGCGAGCTGGCCAGCCGAGACTGAGGCGGTGCTGGGACGGACCGCAATGCCTCGTAGTCAACAGTTCTTTGCTGGTTGAAACCAGGAGCAGGAGCAGAAGCAGCAGCAGTTGCAGCATCCGGCCCGGCCTGAGGGTTGGCCGGGGGAGCCTGTGGGGCGGGCGAGCCCGGGCCGCGGCCGTTCCCGCGTGGGTGTGCCGCTGGCGACGCGGAGGCATCGTCTCCGATCAAGTCCGCGGGCGCGGCGGTGGGCTGGGCGCGATGGCCCGAGACCAAGGACTGGCCGAACGAGGACGAGGGCTTGAACGCAGCGGGCAACGGCAGCCGGGCCTGCGGGGGCTCGTGCGCTTGCGACAAGTCGCTGCTGCTGGCCCGCCGCTGGAGGCCGGCGGGCTGCGGGGAGCTGGCGCGGGGCGCGGAGGGCGCAGCCGCGGCCGGGGCGGGCGCCCCGAAGATGTCGGCTAGTTCGTCCATGGAGGACCTGGCGAGCACCGGGGACGCGGGCGCCGCCTGCGAATGGGGCGGCGGCGCGGGCGGGCCGGCCTGCTGGAGCGAGGAGATCAACTCCTGGGGCACCACGTCCGGCAACGCGAGCCCCGCGCGCCTGCGGTCGATCAAGAACAAGGCGATGCCCAACTCAAGCGGGCCGAAGACGCCCGTGTTCTGGATGTCGGCCAAGTCCCAGATGGCGGCGAGGTCCTGCTGGTCCAAGCGGGAGGCCATCAAGAAGGACGCCACCTGGTCGGCGGGCAAGGCCCCCGAGCGCAGCGCGTCCAAGCCCCGGAAGATCGCGTCGAACTGCTGCGCCTGCTGGGCGCTGGCGTGCCACTCGTCGCGGGCCAGCGGGGCGGCCGGCGCAGGCTTCGCGGCGTCCACGGACCGCCACACGTACTCGGGCAAGAACGGCGGCAACTGCGTCAAGGAGCCGCCGAGCAAGCCCTGGACCAAGTGCATGGCCACGACGAACGCGGCCACGTCCAAGGAGCCGCGGTTGTGCACGTCCACCAAGCTCCAGATCTGGCCCAACGTGGCCGTGGGCAACTTGGCCTTGGTCAAGATCCGCTTGGCGGCCGCGCCATCCAACCGCGCCGCGGCGGAGCCGGTCGTCCGCACGTACACGGCAGCGAACCGGGCGACGTCCGCGGCCGCGACGGGCGCCACGGGCGCCTGCGGCTGCGCGTGCTGCGTGGCGGTGTTCTGCGGCACGAACGCCGACGGCTGCGCCTGCAACAACAGGCTGCCGGCGGACGGCGTCCGCGCCGGCGCCGCGGGCCGCGGCATGTCCGCAAACCGGGGCACCGGGCCGGGCGCCTGCGCGAGCTGGGCCGTGGGGAAGTGGCCCGCCTGCGTGTATCCGATCAAGCGCATGGCCACGCAGAAGCCGAGCTGCGTCAAGAAGCCCAAGTTGGCGCTGTCGGCCATCTGCCAGATCTCGCCGAGGACGTTGGCGGGCAACCCGGACTTCTCGAACGTGGCGCGCGCCTTGTCGCCGGTGACGATGCCGCTGCCTTCCGGGTCCAAGCTCTTGAAGAGCCGCGAGTAGAGCTCGCGTTCCTCGGGCGTGAGGGCCACTCGCAAGGCGGGTGTTTCTGCTGCTGGGCGTTAGTAGAGGGGCGGGGGGAGATGGACCGGGGGCGGGGGGCCGCGGCGCGGCTGCCGGCTACGTACGTTGGGAGCCGCTCATGAGGCAAGGGGTGTTTTTCGGGGGGTTGTGGCGGTGGGTGGGGAGGAGTAGGGGGGGGCGGGCCGTTGCTATCGCGGGAGCTGGGGCCTAGGGCGGGGCGCGGTGCAGTAGTGCGCGGGCGCGGGGCCAGGTCTGGGGCCGGGCCTGGGGCCGATTCTGGCGGCGGGGGCCGATTCTGGCGGCGGGGATTTCCGTGTGGTTTGCGTGGCGGCGGGGCAATTTTTTTTTTATCAGCGGGGCTTGGTGAATTCTGGTGGGGCTTGGTGGATTTGGTGGTGCTTGGTGTATTATTAATGGTGTATCATGGTGGATGGTGGAGTATTATTGCGGATGTACTATTAGCGGTGTATCATTGGTGGTGCATTAGTAGTGTTATTGGTGAGTGGTGCTATATTATAATTTATCATATGTGTGTTTTATTAGAGGTGGATAAGTGTTGTGTGATCTGTGGTATACCAGTGTTGTCTTGGTGATGTATTAGTAGTCGTGTGTTAGTGGAATATTATTGGTATATTATCAGTGGTGGTTTTCGTCGGTGGTGTATTAGTGGTGCATTATTGATGGTGCATCATTGGTGTTGTCACATCAGTGAAGATAGTGTACCAAAGGTAGTGTAACCCGGCCAATATTGCCTTTCGCAATGTTAGGGCAATACGACCTCTCATCATTTAACCTGGTCAATGTCTCTCCATTGCACCTTGCTCAATATCCCTACTCTACTGTACCTTGCCCAACGTCACTTCTCTACTGTACCCTGGTCATATCACCTCCCTCCTGCACCTTGGTCATTTTTACTTCTCTAGTACGACTGTTCAATATCACTTCTCTACTGTGCTTTGGCCAGTATAACTTCTCTACTGCATTTTGGCCAATATAACCTCTCTACTGTACTTTGGCCAATATAAATTTCTAGTCCAAGTTGGTCATATTGCTTCTCAAGTGTACCTTGGTCACTATTACCCCTCATAATGTAGCCTGGTCAAAATATGTTGCACTTTGGTCAAATATACTTCTCTACAGTACCTTGGTCGTACCTCTGTTCTGTTGTACTTTGGTCAACACCACTTCTCTACTGTGCCTTGGCCAAGATTACTTGTGAATATCACTTCTGTAGTGTTCCCTGGTCATAACACTTTTCTGGTGCGACTTGGTCAATACTTCTCGCACGTACTTTGGTCCATACAACTTGTCAATAATATCAGTGTGTATAAGTGGTGTGTCATCAGTGAATTAGTGGCGTATTATCGGTTTATATCATCGGTGTGATTTCATCAGTGGTGCTATATAACCAGTGGTGTTATGTAACTAGTGGTGTTATGTAACTAGTGGTGTTATATGACCAGTGGTGGGTTTTTATCCAGTGGTGTCATATTATTAGTGGTACATTAGTGGTGTAATAGTGGTGCATAGTGGTATATCAGTGGTTTATTATTGGTGGTGTATCATTTGTGTTAGGTTATTAGTGGTGTTTTTTATCAGTGGAGATATTTCATCAGTGGCACTCTTTATCAGTGAAAATTATTAATCAGTAGTGTTTTTTATCAGTGGTGAAAAAATGATGTATATCGGTATCAGTGGTGTATTTCCAGTGGTGGTGTTATTTCAGTGGTGTATCAGTGGTGTATTCCTGGTGTAATATTGATGGAGTATTATCTATGGTGGTGTTATTTTAGTGGTGTACCAGTGGTGTACTAGTGTTGTATTGTGGCGGCGTATACTTAGTGGTTTCTTATTCGTGGTAGTGGTTTACTAGTGATGTATCATCAGCGATGATTATTCGTGGCGAAGCATTTGTGGAGTTTGGTGGTGTATTATTGGGGGGAATATAATGGCGAGTTAGTAGTGGTGGATTACGGCAAAGTATGGTGGCGTTTGGTGGTGCTTGGTGACGTATCATTGGTGTTGTTTGATCGCTGGTTTCAACACTGGTGTGGAGTGGTGGTGTAGTAGTGGTGGTATATTAGTGGTCAGTAGTGGTGGTGGAATATTAGTAAGTAGTGAATTAGTGGTGTATCATTGGTGGAGTATTATTGGTTTTATGTTATTGGTGTTATATTACTGGTGGTGTATTGGTGTATTTCCGGCTGTGTAGTGTTGTATTATTAGTGGAGTTGTTTCATCAGAGGTGAATTATTAGTGTGACTTATCAGTATTATTGGTGTATGATTAGTGGCGGTGTACTATGGGCGGTGATTATTGGTGTATTATCGGCGGTATTGTTAAGACTTTACGGGACATACGGGCTATGGCTATGACCCGTAAAGTCCCATGGAGGCCACTAACAACAAGTGGCTTCAGTGGCCTTATGGCAATGGCTACCGCATCCGGAGAGTGTCCTTCCTTACCGTGGCACACTAGCGTTTGTACCGATGAAATATTTACTGGCTCATTTCCAAGCTACTCTGGTCACTCAACACCTTTGGTAGCTGTATCTGGCAGATCCCTTCAGATCAGTTCGCAGCCTTCGATCCGGGCATGACCTCCTTTAAGGGACATGGTGGTTAAACAGTAGTACATAACCCCTATGTCCTGTGAAGTCCCTAACAGGTGTATAGTAGTGTGTTATCGGTGGTGTATCGGTGTTTCGTAGGGTATCTTCGGCAGTGTATTGGTAGTGTATTATTGGTGTATTAGTGGTGTATCTTTGGTGGTTGATTATTAATGTATTATCGGCTGTGTAGTGGTGTTATTATCAATCGTGTATATGTTTTGTTTAATTGGGGGTGTATTTCAGTGGTGCATTATGTGTGGGTTTTTTTTGGTGTATATTCGTAGTGTTATATCGGTGGGGTATTAGAGGGCTTTATGAGCGGGCTCTATTGGCTGTCGGTTTTTCTTGCCGTGCGCTAATTCTAGACATGCTCTATGGTGCCGGTGTATTCCCCAAGTGGCGTAATTGTTGGTGTACTGCCGTATCGCTATGATGTTGGTGGTGTTCTGCGTAGTGCTGTATCTTCTTTTGCTGGATCCATCTGATCAAAGGAACAAGACTGTACTCAGTGCCATATTGTCAACGGCGGCCTTGGTGCCGTGGTAACATGATCCGTGGTAACTGAGTTGCGGCTCATCCACACGACCTATTCAATTCTTCAGATCGTGACTTGAGTTTTTTTTCGCATGGGCTTGGCCGCTTTCGGTGCATTAGATTGGCGATTATGAAATTGCACGAGCCGAGTCACCCGATCTGTTTCCATGCTTTTTACCATAATAGCAGGACGCGCCAATCTGAGGATGAACCTGAGGCCGCACCAATTTGAGTACGCACCAATTCGAGGACGCACCAATCTAAGCATGTGGAGCCAATCTGAATACTATCAATCTGAATACCAGCAATCTGAATACTTTTAAAATACTACCAATATGAATACCTACAATCTGAAATATTATCAATTTGAAATACTTTCAATTTTAAATAGTTCCAATTTGAAATAGTTCCAATCTGAATAGTTCCAATCTGAAATAATATCAATTTGAAAAACTACCAATCTGAATATCACCAATCTGAATACTACCAATCTGAAATAATATCAATCTAAAATACTTTCAATTTGAAATTCTTCCAATTTTGATTCTTCCACCAATCTGAATACCACCAAAATGAAAGATTTTTAATTTAAAATACTTCTAATCTGAAATACTTCCAATCTGAAATACTTCCAATCTGAATACTATCAATCTGAATACTATCAATCTGAATACCACCAATCTGAAATACTATCAATATGAATACTATCAATCTGAATACCACCAATTTGAAATATTATCAATTTGAATTACTTTCAATTTAAAATACTCCCAATCTGAAATAATGTCAATCTAAAATACTACCAATCTGAATATCACCAATATGAATACTATCAATCTGAATACCACCAATTTGAAATAATATCAATTTGAATTACTTTCAATTTAAAATACTCCCAATCTGAAATAATGTCAATCTAAAATACTACCAATCTGAATATCACCAATATGAAAACTTTCAAATTAAAATACTACCAATCTGAAATATTATCAATTTGAAATACTTTCAATTTAGAATACTTCCAATCTGAATACCACCAATCCGAGCACCACCAATCCGAATACCACCAATCTGAAACTAAATACCACCCATTCGAAAAAAAAAAGAACACCAAGCTCTGCCCCATGCCACGCCATGCAAAAACACGCGCAATTAAACCCCTGTTTGTTCCCCGCTTGCCCCTCCAGCCATTTGGGGTCCATATCGCTGGCCCTGGCTGCGCGGGTCCGCCGGCCCCATTCGCACCCAGCTAGCGCCGCGGGTCGTGAGCGTGCACGACGCCAGGCGCGGGAACGGGGCAGCGACATGTGCACGACACCCGTGCACCACGGTATCGATGGCCTCGCATCGCACTGAAAAATCTTCCCCGGCCTCCCATCGCCATATCAGCACACATACATCATGAATAGAGGAAGAGGCGGCTTTAGAGGCGGCCGTGGCGGTGGCCGTGGCGGCTTTTCGGCCCCACAGGGCCCACCGGAATCTGTTTTGGAAATGGGCTCGTTCTTGCACGCGTGCGAGGGCGACATTGTCTGTCGCTCCATCAACGTCAAGATCCCTTACTTCAACGCCCCCATATACTTGGAAAACAAGACCCAGGTGGGCAAGGTCGACGAGATCTTGGGCCCCTTGAACGAGGTCTTCTTCACAATCAAGCCCTCCGACGGCGTGCAGGCGGCGTCCTTCAAGGACGGAGACAAGTTCTTCATTTCGCCCGACAAGTTGCTTCCCTTGGAGAGGTTCTTGCCCAAGCCCAAGGACCTCGCGCCCAAGCCCAAGAGAAAATCGGCCGGCGGCGCCTCTCGCGGAGGTGCCCGGGGCGGCTTTGGCGGCCGTGGCGGTGCCCGTGGTGGATTCGGCGGCCGCGGTGGCTCCAGAGGTGGTTTTGCGGGCCGGGGCGGCGCCAGAGGAGGCTTTGGTGGAGACCGTGGCGGCAGAGGGGGCTCTAGAGGAGGCTTCGGCGGCAGAGGCGGCTTTGGCGGCGACCGCGGCGGCTCGAGAGGTGGGTTTGGGGGTTCCCGTGGCGGCCGCGGCCGTTACTAGACCTTCCTTGATTGCATGTATGAAATACGTTATCGATATAAACTTAGTACGACCCGGCCGCGTGCTCTGGGCCCAGCCTTGTGCTCTGGGCCGGCGCTGGTGCAGAGACCCCGGCCCTCCACGGCTTGGCCCGAGACCCCGGCCCTCGCCACGCTCAGCCGCTGGCCGTGGGCTGCGGGCGGCGCGTGGCTTTCCTGCGGCCGCTGGCCCCGGGCTCGGGCAACGTGTCGTGCGCAGGGCTCGGCGACTCCACGAGGTTGCAGCTCTCGGCGATGGCGAAGCGCACGTCGCGGAAGCCGTGGCGCCGCGCGAGGAGCAGGCTGGTGTGCGAGTTGTTGAAGAGGAGCCGCGGCAACGTGGCGAGCTCGCGGAGCCCGGCCTTGTCGATGACATGCTGGAAGTGCTGCACCACCCTGCTGTTGCCCTCCTTGGCCCGCTCGTACGCCTGGGCGCGCGCGTCCACGTCGTGCTTCTGCGGGCACATGTTGATTTTCGGGAACCGCTTCTGCATGAGCACGTCCACCTTGGTGAAGATGATCTCGAAGGGCGCCCCGTTGTCGACGAGGTACTCCACGAGCACCGCGTCCTCCTCGCACACGCCGCGCAGGCTGTCGATAATCACGAACGTTCGGCGGAGCTGCTGGCGCCGGCGGATGTAGTCAAGCACGACCTGGCCCTGCGCCGGCTCGCCGAACCGGCCGTAGCCCGGGCTGTCGATCACGCGGAGCTTGTTGCCCACGTTGTAGCTGTTGAGGCACTTGGTGTAGCCCGCCCGCTTCGACACGTACGCGTACTCCGTGGCCGCGTTGCCGGTGCTGGCCTGGTGCTTGTTGACGAAGAGGCTGTTGATCAACGTCGACTTCCCGGCGTTCGTGTGGCCCAAGAGGAGCACCTCCGGGAGCGGCCGTAGGAGCTGCGGGTCCACGCCAAACGACGTGCGCGAGGCCGCCACGTTTTCGTGGTACTCGGTGCGCCGCAGGGGGTCGACGGACGCCACCTGCTGCCGGCGCTCCTCCGAGAGCCGGGCCACCTTGACGTCCGGGATGTCCTCGAAGCTGGCACACGTCCACTCGTGCTTGATCCGGGCGTTGTAGAAAAGCGAGTCTGCGCGCGTGATCTGCGCCGCCAGCGGGTGTCCGTACGAGTCGTCCCGGAAGTATTTCGTCAAGTCGCTAGGCGTGTAGATGTACTTCGAGACCCTCTCGGAGGGCACGTTCTTGGAGCACGGCCGGCTCCGGCGCTGGCGCCGGCGCGCTCCGGGGCACCGAGCCGACCAAGTAACTTACCGAGGCATAGCGGCGAAGAAACATCATGGCGGCAAAGCGTGGTGTGGGTTGGGCGGCGGGCCTTGAGAGGATAGTGAGCCGTGCCAGAGAAGGTCACGTGCGCAGAGCCGGGAAGAGGTCACGTGCGCGGAGCCGGGAGGTCACGTGCCCGTCCGGCTCCGGCGTCTTCTTCTGCCACACGGCGCCGGCGGCGCTAGGCGGAAGCCGCCCGGCAGCCTGCCGGCTCGTCCTCGCCTTCGTGCTTCCGCTTTTTTTTTCCGTTGGATTGTGGCAATTTTGGGTGTGGCCACCATGGGCGATGTTCTGCACCTTCGTCGCAGGCGAGCATCGAGCCGCAATATACAGCCGGCACACCACCACGCTGTCCCTCCCAGCCCCAGATTTCGAGGCTGCGCTTTCCTGCTGGCTCGCCCGGTTTCTAATCTTGCGCGCCGCATTTGTCCCAGCATGGTCCGAGTGGCAGTATTGGCATGTATGTGCGTGATCCCGTGACGCTGGGCCCACGCTGCACCCAGAAACTAACCGACAGTATTTTGCACCTCGCTCTTGCTTGCCGCGTACCTCGGCTTCTCGCTGATTGCGTTGGGCCACGACAAGGCCATCCACTTCGTCACGTTCTTCATTTTGACCGCGGAGTTCTACTTCCTCTGGGAGACGCACCGGCCTTGGAAGCTCACCGTGGCGACCATGACGCTTGGCGCAGGCGTGCTGCTGGAGTATGTGCAGACCATCGTCAACCCAAATCGCACGTTCGACTACGTGGACATCGTCTATAATGTCCACGGGAGCTTGTTGGCCGTGGCCGGGTGCTGTCTCCTGCACGCGTGCACACTGGGAAGGCGGATCCAAAGACGCGGGCCCATGCCCGCCACTCCCAGCGACGAACTCTCGGACATCGACGGATTCGTGAGTGTGCGCATGAGTGATCTTGAGGACAGGGCGTGAACTCATGGCAACCGTGTTTTTCTGTATTCCGCGACTCCTTTGTCGCCCAGGGCCAAGCAGCCTGGTTGCTGCACGGCACAGATCCCAGCAGCCAGTGCTATCTGGCGGTGGCTGGGGTCAGACCCTACTCTCTGAATGGCCCGTTGCCGCTTTTTTGGGGGCGGGCTTCAAATCTACCCGTGCTCCTCTGAGGAGCGCCGGAGGGGTCTTCTGTTGCTTCTGTAAAAGCTTTGGCATGTATGCACGGAGCCTGGCGGTGCCCGTGCCCACGCCCGAAAGCCGTTTTGTTTGACGTGATGGAGCCCACCACACAACCGGCTTCCACACGTTTTCCCACCGTACTCTCCATATGATCCATTCAATATCTGCTTTTGTCCCTCTATAGGATACATTCAATATACTGCTTTCCATTCAGTATCCTCCTTTTGTCCCTCCATAGGATACATTCAATATACTGCTTCTGTTCTTATAGGATCCATTCAATATCTGCTTTTGTCCCTTCATAGGATCCATCCAACATCCTGCTTTCGTCCCTCGGCAAACCGAAACCACCAAGTGTGGCTCCCGTAGTGGCCCTCGGTTTGGCGCCGAGGTCTCTTGCCTCCGGGCTATACAATGGCCGGTCGCATGGGAACAGATGCATGCGTTTCAATGCTTGCAGTTGCCTGCTGCCATTTATGGAAATATTCCTTAGAGACAAAAACAGCAGTGGCTGCCCCCAGCGACACTCCCATGGGCGATCTGAAAACCGCAGAGCTTTATCACGCACCGCTGGGCTCGTTTGTCAGATCCGGCCGGTGCTTACTAAGTACAGTGCGCTGATTGCAAATCTTAGTCAGGCCTGCACGCGACGCAACGTATATATCTGGGGTCTTTAGATCTCGAGAGATAAGCACAGCACTTTCATAAAAACTATTCGCACCATGGCAGAGATTCTGAGCTATGACTTCCATACGTACTGGCGGGACACCAGTGCCCAGGAAAGAAGATTTTGCTGGGAGTTCAGGGAAAAGGTGTGTTTGCATTTCGCCAAAGAAATCCAGCAGGGCCTTCTCAGAGTGCATAAATTCTGGGATCGCCCCGTGGGGCCACACCCGATCCACATGTGGGAGCTTGATACTGCGGGGAGATACGACCCCGAACTTTTCGCCAGAGTTTTGGCGTTCTACCAATTGAACCATGGGAAGCTTTCGGTGTTGATCCACCCGCACACCAGCTCTGGCATGGTGACGGACCATACAGAGTACGCTCTTTGGTTGGGCCAGAAACAAAGACTCATCCTCGGCCTGTTTTGAGTGTTTTTGCCCCGGCCTTTATAAAAAACCGTCGCTTGATCTGAAGTCCTCCCTGTTATATTAGTGTATAGAAATGCTATACCGCAGCTCAATTCGCGCAACGGAAATCTCCGCATGCGGACGAGTCCTGCGTTTCCATCATTCCAACCAACCCAAATACATTCTGAACAACGCACATGAATAGGTCAAATGGGAGAATGGCGAGAGATTCCTAGAAATGCCCGACTGAAAGGCAGCTCGTCTGTTCTCTTTGACTTCGCCGTACGTCGGGGATTCATCTAAAAGTCGTAAATCTGCTGGGCCTATATTTCTCACTCGAACTCAATTTGCGATCATCGCCAGCTTCAAAGCTGAGACTCCTCTCGTAAT
Source organism: Metschnikowia bicuspidata var. bicuspidata NRRL YB-4993 (assembly GCF_001664035.1). Classification (NCBI taxonomy): domain Eukaryota; kingdom Fungi; phylum Ascomycota; class Pichiomycetes; order Serinales; family Metschnikowiaceae; genus Metschnikowia; species Metschnikowia bicuspidata. The sequence continues at coordinate 992,011 of NW_017387735.1, read as the reverse complement.
TATACCGACGAGCCGAATAACAAAACATCCCATTAAGTCATCTGCAAATAGAAAAAAATGTGCTATGGCGTTGCTGATGTAAACCATCGAAATCATTATCATCAGAGTGACTGCTACATCAGAGACAGTCACATTAAAACATCAGTCATGACTTGCTCGCCCCTCGCCGCGGGAATGGCCAAGGCTTGTGGCAGCAACAGACAGTAGCGAGCCAATATAAGTTGGGCGAGGTGACACCAGTTGGTATAAAGAAAACATGACTAAAAAAGACAAAGCCCAAAATTAACACAACCTTGTTGCTCTATATAAAGAATTAATCCACCACGAGAGACAGTTCGTCTTCTGCTTTCGTCCCTTTGATGTAAAACTATGAATTCCTCGACAAACAGAGCCCGGCTCGGCAGTGCATATACACGCTCACCACATGATGCAATATGATTGTTATCGTTTACAATAGAAGAGATCACACGGTGTTTTGCACAGCAACGAAAAATAAACATATCGACGCAAAAAACACAAGCTACCAAAAAATACCACATCAGCCAACAAGCGTTCCGTGAGAGCCCTGTCTTTTTTTTTTCACTTACTGTCCTCCATGTCACAGACATCGCTTCTGCAACCGCTGTTGAATGGCGACTTGCTAGCAGAAGATTTCAACACACCAAATATTGCTCTACCGAATGCTAGGGATCATAAGCGCACATCTTCTCTCCCAGAAGATCAGCATTCTGAAGATCAGAAACAGAGCCAAGACCAGAGGAACCTAGGCAAAAAATTTGCCTTTCTCGGCAGAAGAGGCGATCCAAACGAGAGCCGCTATGACAGCGAAAATCGCCAACATGAAGGCGACACTAAAATGCCTTTCAAGGAATCAGATATGCGGCGTTTAGAAGACGACGTGCGCTCGGAGAAAAGATCCGGTCGTGGAGAAGCCGTTTCCGGAGATCGGCCCACCATTTCCCATAAACGGTCGCTGTCGGTCCCTCCGCTTGGCGATTACTTGGGCCATGCCGAATCACACGCATTGAGAGATGGCACCCGGCTGTTTGGCTCACAACATTTCTCAGCGTTGAGACGGCCCACAACGATCTTTGGAAGGGCCCCCCCTCCAGCAGAGAGCTCCCTTCCAAAACCGGCAGAAGGTGTTTCGGAGGACGCAAGAAAGCCAAGGAAGATTTTCACTTTATTCAGAAAAAAAAATAAGGACAAAGACCGCTGGCCAGGCATCGCAGATGTCGCCGATACCGAGTCGCTCAACGAGGATCGGGAGACGGGCGAAAGGGCGCAGGGACTTGTCGGCTCGCTTTTTCTAGGCAGTCCAGCGATGAACTTGCTTGCATCATGTCTATGTGAGGACGAGTACGGCATTGCTAGGGCGCCTCTTTTGATGAACTTGATCGGTATCAAAGTGACAGACATCTCGCGCTCCCCGCTCACGAAAAACAAAAAGTTCAGGATCGACCTCGAATACGGCGTCTGGCCCCAGAGATTGAAATGGTCGGTGGAGAAAACGGCCAAGGACTTGCTCTATCTCCATTCCAAGTTCAAGTGGCTTGCTTTGAGGGGATCGCTAAAGTCGGTCAATCTTCCGAAATACCCTGTTCCGCCTCTGTTAAGACGTAATGAAAGAAGACAGACCCGCCATTCTAAGTTTTCTGGTGAAACCTCCCAGACGCCTGCCCCGCTTGATACCCTGCCCACGGTAGACTCACGGCAACATGATAACAACTCCATTCTTAGTGGACAGAGCTTCCACGACCGATTCTCAGCTCTTAGAGCTCACTTCAGCAGTGATTCAGACGACGCTTCGTTGAATTCCGCATCGCCCGAGCAGTTGCGAACTCAAATACAAAGCAATCAAAACTACGTGCGGGAAATCGAGAAGTACTTGAACGATCTCAATGTCTTGGTGGCCATGCGTGCTCAGTCAAATAGACTCTTCCAGTTCTTTGAGTTGTCTCCTATTTCCTCTTTGCTAAGTTATGAAACAGGCTACATTGGGAAGCAAGGTGTCATTCATGTGGGAGGCACGGCAAAATCGCAAGGCTGGAGAGTTGGTCATTTCAAGGCGAACGACATCAAGGAAATGATTGACAGAAGATCAGAAAAGTGGTTCTTGGTCAGAGGATCCTATGTGATGTACGTGTCTGAAATCAACTCGACAACTCCTATCGAGGTTTTCATAGTTGATTCCTCGTTTAAGCTCACTTTCAAACGCGAAAATAACGAAAAGGTTGACGCAAAGGTCATGGAGACTGAATCCGACTTCGAAGAAGAGCTCGAAAAGAGCATCGGCTCCGATGGGAAAGCATTAACGAAAGTCCAAAACAAAGTTTTCAAGCATTTGCGTATTGTGTTGGAGAATAACGAACGGAAGTTAGTAATTATCCCTAAGTCAAAGGCAGAACAACAGTTATGGATTTCGTCCCTCAACGAAATGGTGAAGAGCAATGTTTGGGCTGAAAAACATAGATTCAATTCGTTTGCACCTATTCGAAAGAATTGTTATGCGCAGTGGTTGGTTGATGCCAGAGATTACTTTTGGGCACTTTCTTCAGCTTTAGAAATGGCGAAAGACGTTATTTTTATTCATGACTGGTGGCTCTCCCCAGAGTTATACCTCCGCCGTCCGGCAAACGGGAACCAACAGTTTCGGCTCGATAGAGTGTTGCAAAGAAAAGCTCAACAAGGCGTCAAGATTTTCGTTATTCTCTACAGAAATGTCGGCACTACCATCCCAATCGACTCATTGTATTCGAAACACTCAATCTTGTCCTTGAACCAAGAGAACGTCCATGTGATCAGATCGCCTAATCAACTTCTCCAAAACACATATTTCTGGGCTCATCACGAGAAACTTTGTGTCATTGACTACAACGTCGCATTTATGGGAGGGATCGATTTGTGTTATGGTAGATATGATACCCCTGATCATGTGCTTGCGGACGACTCACCCACAGATTTTGCTACATTAGACCCGGAGAACTACAATTCTGAAGACCTTCTCAATTTTAGAGTTTTTTCTGGGAAAGATTACTCGAATACCCGTGTGAAAGATTTCAATAACTTGAGTAAACCCTACGAGAGCTTGTACGACCGGAATGTTGTCCCGCGAATGCCATGGCATGATGTTCATATGATGACATCCGGGGAAGTCGCACGGGACTTGGCTCGTCACTTCGTCCAGAGATGGAATTACTTGTTGAGACAGAAGCGGCCAAGTAGACTCACACCCTTGCTAACACCACCCCCTGACTTGACCGAAGAACAAGTGAAGGAAATGAATTTGGATGGTACTTGCGAAATTCAGGTGTTGAGGTCATCGGGAAGCTGGTCTCTTGGGTTGAAGGAACACGAGCAAAGCATTCAGCAAGCTTATCTAAAACTAATCGAGACGTCTGAGCATTTCATCTACATTGAAAATCAATTTTTCGTCACATCTTGCTTCATTGATGGTACAGAAGTCAAGAATAGAATTGGTGATGCGCTTGTCGATCGAATTATTCGCGCTCATAGGGAGGGCAAATCCTGGAAGGCGATTATTTTGATACCATTAGTCCCAGGATTTGAATCACAAGTTGATCAGATTGATGGTTCCTCTGTGAGAGTTGTCATGCAATGTGAGTATATGTCTATATCAAGAGGCAGTTCATCTCTCTTCGCTAAATTGAGAAAAGCGGGAATTGACCCTGATGACTACATCCAATTCTTTTCATTGAGAAAGTGGGGATCTGTGGGCCCCGATCGGACTCTTGTCACGGAGCAACTTTACATTCATGCCAAATTGATGATCGCCGATGATCGTGCTGCAATCATTGGTAGTGCAAACATCAATGAGAGATCTATGAGAGGATCTAGAGATTCAGAGTTGGCAGCGTTGATAAGGGACACCGACACCATCGACTCAATGATGAATGGAGAACCATATAAAGTTGGTAAATTTGTTCATTCATTGCGTTTAAGACTCATGAGAGAACATCTAGGAGTGGCGGTTGATTTGTTGGATATTGTTGAGAGGCGATTTGAAGCTATTCTTAAGTTCGCGAGAACGAAGGACGGAGTTAAAGCCGCCACAGACGAATTTTCAAGTACTGAGAAGAGAGAGTTGTCTGCGGCGGTGGAGTTTGCATCAAGACTTGTTCTACAGGAAACTAAAGGTACTACACGCTGGAAATCATTCTGTCGTGCTCAAAACATCGAATCAGAATTATTCGAGATTCCAAGAGATATCAGATTTGAAGAAGCCCCACCTCCCATGTCACTTCCCCTCTCGTTTAACAATAGAACTGGTCCTCATGAGGCAAATGTGGGCATACGGGATAGCAAGAAACATTCATTCGATCCCAGAGTCCAAGCAAATCTTGATCATCAAAGAGATGTTTTTGGGGAGGGTACTGATAAGTACAGAGCAAATCTGACAAAAAGGGCCAGGTTAGATAGTGCCAAGTTTCTCCGAAACCTTTCAAGGGACGCCATGGAAAAATACCCCGATAAAGCATTTCTTCCTAACATTCAAGACGTGAAAGACTTCCTTAACCTGGATGATTCAGACTTGAAACAAAGATTTGGTGACAATGCCGAGGATGTATTATTCAACAGAAATCTTGAAAGGTGGTTATTGTTGAAAAAAGTTGCATACCTTCAACTCGTTGCTGCAAAAGATGCGAAGCAGACCGAGAAAGAGGCCGAAAAGAGAGTCAAGGCGGGTCTCACGCCGGTCATAAACAACTTCGAAAGTAAGAATTCACAGTCAGTTAGTTCTACTGAGAGTGGCGCGGAGATGGAAAATATCAAATTCAGCATGACTGCCGCCGTCAATATCAAGAACAATAATGCCACGCCTGGAGAAGAATTTGACATTACACCTGAAAGGGATACTTCAGAAGCTCCTTACCAAGAGATGAACCCGGAACAAGTCCCAATTGTGACACTTGATAATGATGGTTTTAGGGATACAATCAGAAAGATCAACCTGCCAGGGGCTGAAAACTTCACCAAATTCATTGACCCTTTCTCATTTAGTGATCCATTAGACCCAGATTTTTATGAAGATATATGGTACGAGAACGCCAGGAGAAACACTGACATCTTCAGACTCATTTTTCACTGTCAACCTGATGACACGGTACCTTCGTGGAAAGAGTACATGCACTTTATGAAATTGAGCAAAGGTTTCAAAGTTGCTCAAGATGGAGACGCCAAAGCCAGAAAAGAGAAACCTGATAATGACAGTGCTGATCGGCAGGGAGGAGACTACGACAACTTTAGAAGAAGCAGCCACACAACAATCAACATCAACGACTACCAAGAAGAAAATGGAATTCTCGGAGATATACCGAGCGGAAATTCGGAAGACGAGCACACGAAAAGTGATGTTGGCCGCCGGGGCTTCAAACCCGAAGAAACAATCCCTGAAAACGGAGAAAGTGACGGCGAGATCACGGACGAGGATGGAAAAGGCCATAGCGCGGATTTCCAAGACCATGTGAATGGTGCAAAGAGAGTGGAAAAAATGGAGGGGGCAGAATTTTACAAGTTCCGAGATGTGAATGGCAGCGGCAACGAGAAGGAAGTGAGCGGTGATGCTTACAGAAGCGAAGCAGAAGCTCTAGATCCCAAAGTTCCGCCCAAATTTGGACCAAATAACTCCTACTCTCGTAGGGGCGGTGGGAAAACAAGAGCAGGAACGTTTAGCGCCCGCAGAAAGCTTCATGCTGGGGACAAAATTTTCGAGAGGGACTCAGCGGAGCGCATTCTCCAGGAAGTACATGGCCATCTTGTACTTTTCCCCGTTGACTGGCTTGAAAGGGAGCTCGAAGGAGGAAACTGGTTCTTCAATACCGATCGCATTCCACCCATTGAAATTTACAACTGAGTTACTTGTTCCTTCCAGCTCTCATGTATCCAAAAGTATCCTACTAGCCATCGGCTCAGAACATTAACATATTACTACATACGCAAAACAAAGCATGCTTTATGTTTTTCATTTTTTCGGGAAAAAAAAGGAAATGGAATCCGTTTCATAATTTAAACAACTAGATCCGTCCATCAATTCAGCCGAAGGAATAATATCAGCTGAGCCTGGTCGGCACGGGCGGGCATAGCCCCACGTGATGGAATGGCCATCGAGAACTACAAGAAACATATTTATCATCGAAAAACAAACAAAACAATAAATGTTGGCTATTTGAGCAGTGTATAGCTCTCATTTTCTACTGATGTCTCGAGGGGCCAAAAAACTAGTTTTACAAGGAGATGTAATACACTTGCTGAAATATAATACGCAGCTCATTCCTTCATACGGACCTAGTCATGAGTGCTGGCGTGGTGGCCATGATTCACATTTCGCGAGGTGAAGTCAAAATTGTCGCTTTGAGACCACACACGATGTTCATTCAAATACTCTCATATACTGGGATTGTGACAGGGTTCATCTTGCTAGTCTCGGCAATAGCGCTGGGCTTGTATTATATCTCCGAGCTCGTTGAGGAACATACAGAGCCCACCAAACGCGTGCTCAGAAAATTGATCTACATTGAGATCGCCATGTTGACCTTGTTGTGGCTTTTCGATTCTTTTCCGTTCAAGCTAACGATGTTTCTGATTTTTTCGCACGTTGTATATTTCCAGAATCTTGTGAAATTTCCTTATGTGCAATTGACTTCGCCGGTGTTTATTTTCTCTTGCGTGTTGGTGGTGGCTAACCATTTCTTGTGGTTCAGCCATTTCCACAACCCGGACATACCGCCTTTGAGCGAGCGATTGCGCCCGGATTATGTGCCTCCCAGAATCCCACTGTTTTCTGAGGTTTGCTCATTTTTTGGGTTATGTGTGTGGCTCATACCTTTTGCGTTGTTCGTGTCTTTGAGCGCACACGACAACCTACTTCCCCACCACATGGAAACCGCCACAGATGGTCAGGGCAAGAAGAAAAAGACAGGGTTAGCCAAGTGGGTAGTGGAAAAGTTGAGGGACTATGTTTACGCCTCAAGCAGGTTCCTTGGGTACGAGTTAGATCCAAATTACGGCACAATTATCTAGGCTTGTGGGTTTATCCAGTGTGCTTGGATTGTCTACTTAGCAAGAAAGTTCTTAACATGTGGGCCGAAGTCGTCCAAGCTCAACAAGAAGGTGTCGTGCCCATAGTTGCTGACGTCTGTGCCCATCTCGAAGTACTCGATGTTGTTCTTGTGAGGACTTGTTTTTCGGAGCAGCGATGCAATTTCCCGTTGCTGCCAAACCGGGAAGAGAATATCAGATTCAACACCAACAACTAAGATGTTCTTGTGAGAGATTTTCTTTAATCCGTCCTCAAGATCCTTGAGAGATTCTTCTTCCGAAATGTTAGCAGTGTTCTTTTCTTGGTATGGTTCGTCAGGGACGTTTGTCTTGTCAACCTTGCCTGCCGACTCATCATCTTGCTTTTCTTTGAAAGCCCGCTCAGCCTGGACCCTGCTTGCCTGGGCCCTGGCTCGATTTGCCAATCCCAAATCAAACAAATCCATGGCTTTAGAAACATAGAGAAGAGAGTTTGCATCGTACTCCAAGCAGAACTTCTCTCCAGCATGATCTAAATAGGTCTCAACGAGAAAATCAGGGCAGAACGCCACAGGCTTGCTGTCATCCGCTCTACTCCTACCAAATCTGGACTCCCATTCAGGTCCCGATCTATAAGTCACAGTGGCAATTTCGCGTGCAAGTTTCATTCCGATATGCGGTGGCACTTTCTCATAATAGAAACCACGATTCCAGTTGGGATCACTCATGAGAACTTGTCTTTGTGTGTGGCGTAGCGCAATCGAATATGGATGCGATCTAGCACAACCGCTTATACTAATCACATTTTCCACTTCATCTGGAAACTCCCAAGCGTAAGCAAGTGATTGCATTCCCCCCATCGAGGCGCCTACTGAAGCGTGAAGTTTTTTCACTCCAAAGACATCCCGAACAAGTTCTCTTTGAGCACGCACCATATCGTTGACTGTAACTATAGGGAATCTTGTGGCATAATAATCATTATTAGCTGGGTCTTTCGAGGATGGGCCCGTAGATCCATAGCAGCCCCCCAACACATTGGTGCACACGACAAAGTATTTGTCCGTATCGATGTATTTCCCGGATCCAATAAAGTTTTCCCACCATCCGTTCTTGGTATTTTTAGGCTGAGACTTAGCATGCGACGATGCCGAAAGACCTGTGTGAATAAGAACAAGATTATCCTTATTAGGAGAGAGAGTACCCCAAGACTCATAGGCAATCTGGTATTCAGGAAGATATCCGCCGTTATCAAAAAAAGTCGGGTTCTTGTTCCTATAGAGCCCAAACCCAGACGACACTCTGGAATATGCCGGCTCCGGGCCAGACTCCAAAGAAGATACCTCTGTGATACATGATTCTGAAGATGCTACCGAGACACTAGAAGATTCCGAAGTTCCTGCTGCATCTGCCAATTCTTTTGTTTTTTGTTCCAACCGATCAAGGCATGGGAACGCTAGCTGTGGATTGGAGCCCTGGAGCAAACGAGTAGTCGAATGATTTGATCTCTGAAACGCCAATGGGCCCAATTTGGATAATGTTTTTGTGGTGAAGGGAATAGGACGTAGAAACATGCTCGTACTGCTCGTGAAGATTGCTAAATGGAGATCGCCTTCTTAATTAGTATTAAGAATTGCTAGGTCACGTGAAGTTCCATCAAGCAGCTGGAAAATCGCTCTGGCGACAGATCTTTTCTTGCACGCAGGAACATTAGTAAGTGGTTTACCAGTGTCAGGCTCCCCAATGTATGTTTGAAGATTCAGGTTCAGCTGACCGAGAGATAAGATTTGCAGCTTAGAATAAATCAGAAGTCTGACTTAGGAGGCCCTCAGCACCATGCGATATTAGTATAGTCACGCAGATTTAAAGCTTCATTTATATGTATTGGTGCACCAATTCTCGCTCTCTGAAGGCTCGCTTTTCAAGTTTTAACCTTGCATGTCGTTAGCAATAAGCACGGATTGTATTTGCATGCTATTAACAATATGCACGTTTTTGTTTTGCATGACTACATGTGCTGTTTGGGTCTGGGTTGTCCGAAATTGGTTAAACGGTATTGCACTTTTCCTGTGTACCGGATTCCTAGCTTGGATGTTCGGTGCACGGATACTTGGGAGATAAGACGATGATTCCAGGGCAGCACCATTCTCTATATATCCCTATAAATGCGATAATGGAACGGAGTCTAATGAGAGTCTCACAGGTGCTCTTGGGAATTTTCATCCTTACTATACCACTCAGTCTGTATGGAGCTAATTACAGGTCTTTTGTCGTCAACAGTAGTTTCTTACAGAAATTAAACTTGACTTTCATTACCGACTACGGAATATTGTGGTTCTCTGGCGTATACTGGGGCCTCACTATTTGCGAATGTCTGTTAGCACGAAAGGCCCAAAAATGGATCATGGCTAATAAGCTATCGAAATATCTCTTCTACTTATCGTTCGCTGTCTTTTTCAATGTATGGTGTTTCGGTAAACTGCTTGTAGAGAGACTCAACATTGCCACGGGTGGCCACTGTAGTGACTCGAACACAGCAACTACTTCTATGTCTGAGTGCCAGAATGACCCCCTCTTACTGTGGGTGAATGGTTTTGATCTATCAGGACACTACTATTTCCTCACGACCCTGATCGTGCTTCTCACCGACGCCACGTCATGGGTCAAAAATTTAGGAAGGCCAGACCTAGATTTTGAACTGAGTGACCAAGAATTCATTGGATCTGATTTTACATATAAACTACGGACAGTCCTCACTACTCTAAAACGGCTTTCATCGATGCTCATCGTGTTATGGATCGCAGAGTTCATCATCACATCCGTTTTTTTTCACACCACATGGGAAAAGGCAGCTGGTTTACTTGGGATTCCTATTGCTTGGGCCATAATATTTTTTGCAGATAAAGTCTGGAGTGCACAAGTTACCTCGGAGATTGGGTCTGAGGTTTGAGTGAAATTCTTGTGCTCTGACGCGGGCCGTCATATATAGTCCAATGAATGCCATTCCCCAAAAAAAATCAAATTTTCAAGCAAATTTCCCTTGGCATATTGCAACTCTCTGATCTTTACGTTCCCGATATTTCGGGTCTGTTTATACAGTTGCGTTGCTACTCTGAAGGTCCCCAAGAACGCCCAGATTAGCAGGTGCCTTCCTGCAGCAGATCTTGCACGAGCAATTTACGGATATACGTCTGACCGATTCGGAGAAGCACTGGGTTCATCATTGGTGGGATGACTATAAGAAGGAGATTTTTTTTCCGACAAACTCCCACGCCCTAAAACTTGAACTTTACTTGCCTCATTGATCATTGCGTGAAAACTGGTGGGTGAGGAAAATAAATATCTTCCAAAATGCTCCACCAACTCAAGATCTCGATTGGGAATGTCCACTGTTCAGATTGCGAGGTCAATATTCGCCAGACATTGGGTAAGTACATGCAATTGAGAAATTTACCGACAAACCTAACCGAGAACCAAGAGTTACTTTTGAAGGTGGTTTATTTCAACTTGGACAATGGTGTGATCAATTTATACTATAGAGTAGAAGATGTCGTGGGTCGCAGTCCCTTCGAAAACTCAGTGAAGCAAGTGATACAATCGTTGAAGAAAAGTGGTTTCTCGGTCTTATTTTGGAACTTGGATCATGATGGGAAATGTATTCTTAGTTCACAAACCAAACTATCCAGCCTTATGAGTCCTGACATAGACCTGGACGCGAGAATTCTGCTTCAACAGCTCTGGCAAGTTTATAAAAAGAAGCAAACACTCAGACATCACATGAATAACTGCAACTACTGTCAAATGGAAAAACAAAAAGAGTCTTCAGTGGCCGGTCATAAACTCAAAGACAACGAGACCTCTACTGATGATCACGAGGGCTCAGTCGAAACACTCTTGAATTCCACAGAGCCAGAATATAGGGTCGTAATTTCAATAAGCGGCATGTCGTGTGTCCCTTGTGTTGCTTCAATATCAGAGGCAATTGCAGCGCTTTTCAAGGAGCGAGGAGTAGAAAAGAAGAATGACGAGCCCCAGTTTTCGGTCAATTTGCTCCAGCAGTCAGCCATTGTATTAGTGCCCAATAAGCAAATGGTGAACCAGGTACTTGACGTAGTAGAGAGCACAGGCTTTACTGCTCGCCTTCTCGAAGTCTTACCTATCCAGCGGTCAGTAAACCAAAAGATCATTGCTGTTATTGGTGGCCTAACTTGCACAGCTTGTGTAAATGCAGCCATGTCAGCTGCAAATGACTTACCATTTGTGTTGGAGTGTGGGATAAGCGCAGTCACCAAATCGGGCCAGTTCATCCTTGAAGGCTCTAATTTAGGCGATGGCAAAAGAGATATAGAAAAATTAAAAGAATCTATCGAAGACTGTGGATTTGAATTCAAGCTAGTTAAAGACGAGAAAGTCAATTTTACTACAGGTCAACGTCAGTCCAGGTCTATCAATATTGGGGTTGACGGTATGTTTTGCACGAAATGTCCAACCATCATAATGTCTTACCTTACAGCGTTTGGGGAAGCCGTGGTCATCGAAGAACCCATTACGTTGGATCAGCCTTTTGTTCAGTTTACTTATATTCCAAATTACGAAGAAAAAGTGACAGTGCGCAGATTCTTGTTTGACTTAAATCACCTAAAGCCACTGCCTAATGAGGAAGGATATGTCGTGGATCCCGACTCTGAAGGCATATTCAAGTGTAACGTTATTGAAACGATTTCTATTGATGAACATTTGCGGAAGATTTTAAAACTCGAAACGAAAGAAATTGTTCGTCGGTTAGTCATTGCTGCCGTCTTGGCTATCCCCTCTTTTGTATTTGGCATTGTGGGCATGTCTTTGATTTCGAAAAAGAACTCGTTCAGAATTTGGTTAGAAGAGCCAATATGGGCTGGAAATGTCTCTCGAGTTCTGTGGATACTTCTTTTCTTGAGCACGCCTGTATACTTTTTTGCAGCTGACATATTTCATGTCAAAGCACTAAAGGAAATACGGTCTTTATGGATCCGGAAAAACTCTTTCAAAAAAAGGTTTTTTAAATTCGGCTCGATGAGTCTTCTCATGTCCCTAGGAACAACAGTCGCTTACATTGCAAGCATAGCTTTACTCATTCTATCGTCACAACAGGAGCATGTTTCAAGCATGGGATCACATACAACATATTTTGATTCCGTCGTCTTTCTTACGTTTTTTTTGTTGATTGGTCGTCTTCTTGAGAGTTTGTCGAAATCCAAAACATCTGACGCCGTTGCAAATTTGAGTTCAATGAAAGCCTCTCAAGCAACCATTGTCGAACAAAGCGAAAGATTAAATCCGGAAGGCAACGTTTGTTACATCAATGATGAAGTTGTTGACGTCAAGCTTCTTGATTCAGGAGACTACATCAAAATGTCAACGGGGGAATCACCCGCAGTTGACTGTGTGCTAGTGGAAGGAAGCACGAGCTTTGATGAGTCGGCTCTTACAGGAGAGTCCGATCCCATCAAGCATAAAACAGGACATCAGGTATTTTCTGGAACTGTTAACATGGGCCACTCAGCGGTAATTGCCAGGATTTTGAATGTGGATGGGACGTCTTTAATAGATCAAATTGTGAGTACAGTGAGAGATGGCCAAATGAGAAAAGCCCCAATCCAAAGACTTGCCGATGTTTTGACCGGCTACTTCGTACCGTGTATTGTGGTCATTGCCATTGTGACATGGATAGTGTGGCTTTCGCTTGCATACTCCAATGTGCTCCCTGATAGCTACCTCGATATTGATGTTGGCGGGTGGACTGTTTGGTCCCTTGAATTTGCTATCGCAGTTTTTGTTATTGCCTGCCCTTGTGGTATTGGATTGGCCGCACCCACAGCTTTGCTTGTTGGCTCGGGCCTTGCAGCTAAGTACGGGATTTTAGCCAAAGGAGGAGGCGCAGCATTTCAAGATGCTGCCCAGACAAACTTAATCTGTTTTGACAAAACAGGCACGTTGACCCAAGGAAAAATGAAGGTCACGGATGCGGCATTCGTTAGTAATGGAACACACGAACAGCTTCTTAGAACATTTGCCTTGCAGCTCACGAGAGACCTTGAACTTGCCTCAAAGCACCCAATAGCCACGGCTATAAAAGAGTTCTTGACCTCGGACTTCGAGGGCAATGTGAACCCCACAACAAACAAAATACCTCAAGTGGAGACAGTCGCAGGAAAGGGGTTAAAAGGAGTGCCAGTTATTGAACTTTCTGAAGGCAACACCTGGTCAAAATTTCTGCCAGAAGAAGTGATCTTGGGAAACGAGGCCATACTCACAGATCATCATGTGTCGTTAGACGAAGAGCAAAATAGATTTGTTACCCTATGGCAATCCCAAAAGAAGTCTGTGGTGAGTGTCGCGATAAAGTGCCTGAATCTTTTTAAAGACTCTGAATTCCACTTGATATTGATGTTAGCCTGTCGAGATGAATTGAGGCCGGAGTCCAAGGTCGTTGTTGAATTTCTTTAAAAACAGGGAATTCAGTGCTGGATGATAACAGGCGATAATAAGCTCACCGCCGCCGCTATTGGCAAGGAAGTTGGTATCGATCCATCGAGAATTATAAGCGGCGTTCTTCCGAATGAGAAACAGGCAAAGGTCCAAATGCTACGCGAAGAAGGCAACACGGTGGCTATGGTTGGGGACGGAATCAACGACGCACCTGCATTGGCCTGTGCCGATGTTGGCATTGCTTTGTCCTCCGGAGCAGATATTGCAGTGACCTCAAGTGATTTCATTTTGTTAGGCAAGGCCCACCCCCTAGTCACTTTGTTTACCCTTTTTGATTTGGCAAAGGTTGTGTTTCGGAGGATTAAGTTCAATTTTGGATGGAGTCTTGTCTACAACTTGGTGGGTGTACCCATTGCTGTCGGTGTCATCTACCCATACAAAAACCTGCGACTTAGCCCGGTATGGGCTAGTGCTGCAATGGCGGCATCTTCGGTCAGTGTGGTTACTAGTAGCTTGTTGCTTCGCTTGTACAAGCCAAAAGTGCGCTCGGGCGACTTGAGTCCGGATGTGGACCATACCGAGCAAAACGTGAATATCTATCAGCTTTGAGCCCATGAGTTATATTTTCGGAGTACAGAAGTCCCTACAGTATCCTCATTTCTTCAAACAAAAACATTAGCATCGAGTTTCACTACCATGACTGTGATGTTGTCTGTTGTAGCCTTCTCGATAGCGAGATCACAAAGTTTTTTGGCCGCCAATGATGGATCATACGGTTGTTTTTCAATCCTCTGAGAGTTGAAAAAGTCCTGGACAAAACGACATGCTTGCTGGTCAGACATGACATCCCACACACCGTCGCATGCCAATATTAGGAACTCGTCTTCGTTTGTGATTTCTGTGACAGTGGTGAAGGGCCGCCCGGTGACCAAATTTTTGACATACGAGTCGCCCAAAGACCGTGTAATTGCAAGCACGCCGTTGACTCTATTCTTCACAATCAAGCCACCTTCGTCTCGCACCCTCTGTATTTCATTTGGATCAGACGCCTTATGGTCGTAGGATAGCCGATACAGTTTCCCCCCACGACATAGAACGATGCGCAGGTCGCCGACATTGGACGTATAAAGCATCCGTCTGTGGTCTTTCGTGGGGACGAAGTCAAATTGCGATTCCGACTCAGTTTTCCTGCGTTCTACGTTGCCCAGAGGCACGTCATCATCTTCGCTCAGATCCGCAGTTTCCCATCGCAAGATGGCAACTGCCGCGGTACTTCCAGATGATCCCGAGCCGTCTTTATCTATGATTTCATCCGCCTTGACAAAGACATCGCACAAGAGCTGCTTCATATCGTAGAGTCCCGACGGCGTTGCGTCAGAGGACTCCGACCCGGCTTCTTTCTCCAGAATCTCTTGCTCTAAAAGCCCATGCAAATGATTGCCGCACCAGCGGGCAGTCAGCTTTCCCGCATGGCCATCGAAAATGGCAAAATAGCCCCAATCTAGTCTTTCAGCAAAATTGGCCACATATGTGTGCACGTCTTCCATCTTGGCTCGGTATTTGCTGTTTTTGTTCTCAGCCACCCCCACCAGAAAAGAGAGACCCTGAAAAGGATCCAGCGGATCTTGGATCCCCTGGACTGGAGGTGTAGATTTGCCAGCATTATGCGCAATTTTTCTAGGTTCCAGCATAAGAAGTATCGAGGCCGGCCGGTCTATTTGTGTGTCTCGGAATGGATCAGTGAGACGAGGTGAAATAACTATTTTGAGGCAAACAAAATTTTGGTTGAGAGTGCAGGGTTCAGCACGTATGTGAGAACAAGATCAAAACACGTGAGACCAAGTAGCGTGAGCCGAGCTAATAGTCAGCACTTATCAGACAAAGACCAACTCGGTGCGATGTCGTGGGTTGAATGTCTCAGAAGCACACGTGAAACCGAACCATGGGGGGTTGGGCCTAGAGTGTCAGCTTACGTGCAGAGCACTTGCCGGTGGTATGCAGTACATTGGCAGGGCTAGCTCGCGCGGGGCAGTACTTTAACTGCACGTCTAATATTCATGTTAAAGCCGCGAGTCTACGGCTGAAAACGCGTTGGTATGAACAACTAGCTCGAATATCCTTTCAGAAAATTTCCTTCATTGTGACCTCGCCTAATGGCTCGGAAGATGAGTATGGCCACACAAGGCGAACAAACGTCGGTTTTGAATTAGGAAATTGAATGCAGATTTGACTACACACTGAATGACCCATGACTATTCCAGGCTTCTTCGTCACATCGGCGGAGTGTGAGTCCTGAGGCTGGAGGCAAATTTCAGAAAAACTTGCAAACACGCAATCTTGGCGAATTTGGAGCCCCTGTAAATGAGGAATGCTGCTGAGGACAGTGGGTCTGAATCCGAACCCTGTGCGGTCGCCAAGTCTTATCGGCCGGCATATGGCCTGGTCGTATGCCAGGATTGGCCGTTTTGCTACAATGCATTAGATAGAGAACCTTTGCTCCACGAAAAACTCTGGAGAATAAAAGCCAATATGATGGCCCAAGATTCATGTGCTTGGATGCCTCTTGAAAGCGCCCGTACAAGCCTTTCATTCAGACAAGGGAATGACAAACAATTATCGTTAGAGCAGCTTCCAGTTCTTATCTTGGAGACGATTTTCAACCTTCTCCAGACACCCGACCTACTTGTGGTTTGCTCAATTTCCAAAGACTTCTATTTTGCAGCTTTGAACTGCGTATATCGGAGTATATGCATCACTGATGACTCCTTGACAGTGCAATATTATAAGAAGCACACGCGGCGGTCGAACGGGTACTATTGCACGATCATGCCGTCAAGAAAAATAGAGGCCTTGCTTGAGGTAGTATCAAATAATCGCACGATTGCCGCTATGATTCACCGGGTCAAAATCATTCATACGGAACAAGTATCCCTGATCCCACGGCTTTTGTCTTATCTACGCTTAAAGTCCTTTGTATACGCGGGTCCTTTGAAGATTCCGCCAGAATCGACCCACGATCTACATACATTACAGTTATGTCTACTGTCTGTCTATCCATGTGCCCGAAACCTCCGTGAGCTAAAAGTCAATCACTTCAACCAAGACTCCGACTTTGAACAGTATGGACGGCTTGCACTAAGCTTGATCGAACTGGATAGTTATCGCAATATAAGGAAATTGGCCTTCGAGCATCTCGAGGACCGAAGCCTCAATCTGCTCAATACCTTCAACATTGAGCGACATACTGCGATCCCACGGCCGTCATGGGTTGGGTTCTTCGAGGCGTTTTCAAAAAGAGGTATCATCTTGAATTTAGCAGCTTTGAGTCTCGACGGAAATGTGGGAAATTTGGGAGAGCTTGCAGCTCAAATAATAGGACTCGCAGTGCAACTCAGTGAATTACAAACTCTCGAGGCAAGACAAACCGAGCATTCCCACCCTGGACAGGCGCATAGCGTGGGTATGATGACCTTCTTGGATTCCATAACAAAATTTACTCCCCTGCTCCAGTACCTTTCCATGCGTCATACGGACAACTGCCTCACTTGCCAAATCAAAACTATTACTCACATTTTACGAGACAATATACCGCATCAACTCAAGCAGCTCGTGATCAAGTTTGAGCCACGCACAATCGCAGATTCAGATAGGATAGAACGCTTAATTTTATCATATCAAAGAAATCTTCAAAAGATCGACTACGAGGACAGGTCCAGCTCAATATCCGACTTGACAAACTTAGCGAAGGCTCTTGACACGCAACAACAGAAAAAATGGTTAGATGACTGGTACTATGGAGAGAAAACCAGAGAAATATTCACGCCGCACATTTTGAGTATCGAAGGGCCGCGGCCATATATTAATGACGAGAAGAAGGAAATGATTAAAATCTGTGGGAAGCAAATTTTGAGTTTTTTGAATTCTAATACTTTGTACAAGGGTGCCCTGAAGCATTTACCTTTTTTAACGGAGTATTGCGTGTTTGGTCTCCATGTTAACGTCAAATCGTGTGGTGTTTTTGCCAACGGTGAGACCATATTGTTGGAGTAAAACTGAGACATCAGTGAAATGGCTCTTGAGCTTTCCCTCTTGATATTAGTCTTTCTGCGAGGCTTTATGAGAGACGTGAGATGATATAGATGTGTCTGATTAAAACGAATTTATATTTGTTGTCATGGGAATGATTGTCGTTAAATTTATACTATTTCGCCCTCTGCGAACGAATCAATCGGTCGGACTGCTCGCAGCCAGTTTGAAGTTTCATCAATCTTTGCTTTTGTTCTCGACCATTCCATCAAAAGCACCTTCCCCTATTTCTTTCTGAGCCATCACGGAACTTCTAGCGTAAAGTCTTTGTTCTTTTCTATTTGGCAGAGACAGAAAAGGCAAAACCTGAATGTGTAAGTACGACTCAGTGTATATTCTTTTTCTATTTAAAGCGGTGCGGCGGAACACCCCTTATCAAACACTGCGCGAAATTCGTGGGCGAATATACCTAATTCAGCTTCGCCTTCAGATTCAGATCTTTGACAAACACAAGAAATGCCTTCGTCAGCACCAATTCCTCATGATCCCATTGGCACTCCGATCACTGAAAAAGTGAAGTGCAATGGTCTCGATTTTGAGACAGTGACTTGGAAAGTTCCTCCGAACGTGGAGTATAAGGGGAAAATAGTGTATGTACATGGCTTCGCTGAACACTGCTCTATCTATACTGAGTTTTTCGACAAATTGAGTCAGTTGGGTTACGAAGTTCTCTTTTTCGATCAAAGAGGTGCGGGTGAGACATCACCCGGCAAGCAGGTGGGGAAGACTGACGAGTACCACACTTTTAAAGACTTAGATTTCATGATAAAGAGAGCTCTTGACGCTAGGGAAGACAAGACAGAGAAGCTATTCCTTGGAGGTCATTCTATGGGAGGCGGTATCGCACTCAACTATGGAATCATGGGTAAGCATCGGGACGATATCAGAGCCATCTTTGTATCTGGCCCGCTTGTTACATTGCATCCTAAAACTCAACCCAATGTTATTGTCAGAAAGTTGCTGCCTGTTATCAACGCTCTTCTCCCCACTTTGAAGATAGACTCTAAGCTCAATTATGACTATATCACCTCGCACGAGGGGTGGAAGAACTACATCAAGTCGACAGATGGGAAATTGATTGGAACAGTGAGACAGTTCAACGACATGTTTGTGAGGGGAGAAAAATTACTTTCAAAGGACCACACTAGCAAGTATTCCCCAACCATTCCATTGCTTTTGTTACATGGCACTGATGACAATATCAACGACATCGAGAGCAGCAAAAAGTTTATCGAGCTCTTGCCTGCTGATCTGAAAAAAGAGTTTGTTCCTGTTGAAAATGGTAGACACTCGCTCTTTATTGAAAATGAAAATATTTTCAAAGATGTGTTCGACAAGGTGGTCGAGTTCTTGGGATCCCATTGAATAGCCCTTGATGCAAATAATTTTACTTGTTAGCCTATCCAATTATGTATAACTTATTACACACTAACCAATAATCTGTTCGCGGAGGAAAAAAAAAGAAGGGAGACCCGGCTATTGCAAGCCATGACAGTTTTCCTGGTAATCAAGCCTGGAGCGTGCGGCGATACCTCGTCAGTTGCACCCTATCACAGTAGTCGCTGTCACGCGGCAACAGGAGCGAAGACGTCCGTGAAAGCGCATTTATTTAATTATGCCCTTAAGAAACTGCGACTCTCGGAAAATCTGCGCTCAACGAAATGAACAAAAAGACTTGGGAGCTGGTTTGATGATCGGTTAGTATACAAGAATACCGTTGCGCTATAGTTAACTGCTCCGTTTTTTTGACGTTCTTCGCCGAAGCTCTATCATGTTCTACTTGACGATCTTCATCGACCAACAAATGCTGTTGGAATAGACTCGCCCGCGCACTGCATGAACTGAGAAGCAAAAGTAGTATTTACCTTCCCTTTTTTTTGCATCGGTAAAATTTGCTCAACATCCGTCGTCATAGTCCATTTAGTTCCTAATATTGCGTATTCGGCTGGAACCTCTGACAAGGATCACAAACTAAAATAACTACATTGAATTATCAGCACATTCTGCTTTAGCTTCTGATTGCGATATATCGGCCCCGCATAAGCTTCAAGTATTGAAGAACAACATAAAGCTCCCTAGTTTGAACCACAGGATCAAGCTAATCTTTATGAATCAAAATGGGATACACAATCAAACAGAAAATTGAGATATGTCTTCAGTCAGATGCAAATCCTCTGATGACCCAGATAGACTTGGCCAACTGGGCTATGCAGAAGTACAACTCCGCAAGTCCTCCATCACAGACCACGATATCCCGGATCCTTAGCTCGAAAAATGATATTCTCGGCTCAAAAGAGTCCGACTTCCTGCTTGTACGTCGTCGCAAAGTTTCCAATCCGCTCCTACGATTTGTTTTGACCGAGTGGATGACCCAAGCCCATTGGGAAAGGATTCCGGTCACAACTCCCATCATTCAGCTGGCAGCAAATGCTATATGGAACAAGTTGCCAGCAAAAGAGAAAGACGGGAATGGCGTTTTCAGTCACAAGTGGTGTAATCACTTCGTGAGGAAGCTCAATGTCAACTTGGTAGGAAGCCCAGAAGCAGTGGAGAATAACTTGGGTTTACCGCTCAACAAAGTATGGGGATTAGACGAAAAAGTTGGGCTCAAGAACTACATTCGAGGTCTCATTTCGAGAAATAACTACTCTCCTAAAGACATGTTCACCATTGACGAATTTCTGTTGTTCTATTGCGTACCGCTAGATCAAATTTTTGACGTGTCTTCCGTTGACAAAGGTCTAAGCCAAACGAGTAACTTTTCAGGTTACATCATCACAATCATGTTGGGCTGCAATATGGATGGTTCTGAAAAGCTTAACCCTTTGGTGGTCTCGAAGCATGATACATTTGACCTATCCGAGAGTACGATTTCTACGTTCCACGCCAATCCATCATATACTCAGTTGTCGTCTCATTCGTTGGCAAACAAAGTGAGTGAAGCATACCAAATCACTTACAAGTACAACAATAACAAATGGATAACGTCCAGTACGTTCCAGGATTACTTATTGACCCTAGATCACAAATTGGAGAGTGTTTCTCCCGGACGCAATATTATAATTTTTTTGGATGACAGCTCCACCCACAGACTAATGAACCTTGAGTTCAAGCATATCAAACTTGTCTATTTGGAAAATGCCTCTAAACATAACAACCCATATAATGGATTGTTCAATGAAGTCAAGTTCGATTATATACCGACTAGTTTCGGTATCGTGGAGGAGTTCAAGATTGTTTTTCGCCTACAACAATATTTGGAAATGATCAACAAACAAAATAATCAGGTATCATCTGATCATTCTCTGTCCCCAATGTCTAGATCCGAAGCCCTTGTAGCAAAAGGCAACGAATGTGGTGTAATTCTCTCAGAAAAAGACTATCAGGTGCCGTTCATTAAGGCTATTGAATGGATCAAAAGGTCTTGGGACTCAATTTCAAAACAAAAAATATATCAAGCGTGGCAACGGGCCAATGTTATTGACACAACTAGAACGTGGCCTGCTTCAGACCCTGTTGTCAGAGCTGAAGCGGCACATACATTACAGCCATTGCTGGCGTCATTGACGACATATAATCCGCATTTGGCTTATGAGAAGCTCAGAAATGTCATGAACTACCTCAACGTTGTAATTCCTTGGGAAATCAACGAGCTTTTAGGTCTTGTGAATGAAAGGGCAAAAGTCTCATTGAACTACGCGTCCATTGATGAGATGATCAACAGCTGTGCTCTGAGTGATAAAATCAATGACACAATTGATGCCCAAATCGGAAGGGCGTTTGATGAGCCGAAGGAAATGGGAAAGTTGTCCATAGAAACTTCCTGGACTTCTCAGAATGCAGACCTTCTGACACTAAACAGTACTCTGGACTCGAACCAACCCGTTCCTCAACTTGCCAATACAAACCGAACAGTACCGCAGGAGTCGAGGCACTTGCTAGCATCGTTTCAAGAAAAGTTACCACCTATAAGAATGGTTCCGTCTGCCAGGCAACGCAATAATCCAGGGAATACCGGCAGTCAGAATGGATACTCTCTCAGTGAGAACAGATCGTCTAGTATGAGTGCACTATTACGAGCCACGAATGCATCAAGCCCTACGGGCTTTTTGAATACACAACCATCAAACATATTGAGCCCACGAGGATATGGAGCTGTTCTTCAAGCGAACGGAATAAAACGAAAGGGCTCGTCGTGTGATGATCTGATTATTGACGCGGAAGTCCAGGACAGTGAAATTGAAGTCATAAAAAGGTCCAAACTATCAAATAACTCGGCATTTGCTAATTATTCTGGGAATGAGACGCGATCTTCAATTAGACCAATACCGACAGCCGAAAGCTACATGCATTCACGTCCGCAGCTTAGTGGTGGTCGTTCTTCGTCTCCTACTTCCTTGATTAATAACGGGTTTCCGGTAGAAGAAGATCTAGCCCCTGTCCTCAAAAAAGTGATTGACGCCACAAGAAACAATGGTCTCAAGCTCTCAAATTTGGCCCTTGAAGAGCTAAAACTCAATCTCTCGCGGCTCCAAAACAAACAAAACTGAACAAACTGGGGTGGGAAACCCTCGAGTATGTGAAGGCCTCCTTACATGTTCTGGGAAACGATATTGGGTTCTTCGTAATTCATTCATGAATCTATTTACAGTATTATTCTTCATGTAAAAGAGCTAGTGGTCAACCTAGCAACGTTTACTCATCCTCGAGGATTCCCAACTCTCTTGCCTTTGCCTCTAATCTTTCTCTCTTCTCAAGTCGGGCTCTTCTTATACGAGCAACCTCCGCCTGAATCTCGTGTGGTTCTTTTGGAATCTGGTTGAGCGTCACTGGATCAGGCCAAAATCCGGGCAAGTTGAATTTTTTGTCGGTATCAATACCAACATAGTACATCACCAAAATTGGAGTTAGGAGGTAAAACCCAAACTGTGATGTTAGTATTCACGAGGGTTTCAAGAGCCAGGATAAGCGAAAGACCGAACATACCTTGAAAGTTTCAAGCTGGGTTCTTGTTATGTTCCCAATAAACTTCTGATACTGGGGTATCATTCTTGTTGGCGGGAGCAAAAAGTGTATAAAGTTAGCTTGGATGACCTCACCTGATACAGCGGAGGCGCACCCGTACATTTCAATATTACTAGAATACTGATATTGTTTTAATTGAAGATTACGGTGTAATTTTGAACTATAAATGTCCTTACAAACTCCATAGCTTCAAATAATACATATGTCTCTACCAAATCCACCGTCAAAAGGTAAACTTTTTATACCACCGATCCAGAATCGTTATCTACCGGCCATATACTTCTAGGTTTGGCTAACTTAGAGAAAATGTATAACTTTTTGCATGTATTCTATCATATACAACATTAAAATCGTTTCTTCCATCTTTATTCTGGGAGCGTCTTCCCTGCAATTTCCAGGTTTCAGGTAAGGCGGACACTTTACTTTGAAGGGGTGTGATGACTAGGTAGTCACGTGTACATTTTGCCGGGGTATGCCTCAAACATGTAAGCTCGCGGAATCAAAAACTATTTCAGTCAGTGTCAAGCAACGATACCTATATATTAGCCAATTCAGTTGACCCCGTACAAACAAGCAAAACAAAATATCCTTCGAAGATGTCTGGATACACACAAATCGAATCTGACATTCCTGAATCACCAATACTCAATGATTCGGGAGCATATACAGCTGCGCCCTCGGTTACCAACGGATCAATACCACAGCCCGCTGTCGAGCGTACGTTGCTTCAACGACTCAAGGAGTCATCGCACCCTCTTGCATTGCTGTTTTACATATTCTTCAGAATCGCACCTATATTCATGTATTTATTCGGAAATCTATTTCTCGCGTTGATCACCAAAGAGAGCAGGTTCATACTCCATTTTATCATTCTTGTTCTCTTAATCTCTGCAGACTTTTGGAATCTCAAGAATATATCTGGAAGGCTCTTGGTAGGATTGAGGTGGTGGAACGAAATTACTGCTAAGGAGGGCACGTCTGAGTTCGAGAATGTCTGGGTATTTGAGACTGCTGATCCTGATCGATACATTAATCCAATTGACTCCAAAGTTTTCTGGACTCTATTATATGTTCAGCCGGTAGCATGGGGTGTACTTGGTATAATGGCTGTATTGAAATTGGAGCTTCTCTACTTGATTTTGATTGTCATCAGTATTTCATTGTCATTGACCAATGCTGTTGCCTTCACCAAGTGCGACAAGTTTGGGAAGGCGAATCTCATGGCCAACGACTTTTTTTCAAAAGCTACTACAGGGGTCTTTTCAAGATTCAATCCTTTCGCATAAAAATATACTCCAGTCGGGCTAGTTTTTCTTTGTCGAGTCTCTCAAGTTCGCTTTCATTTTCTGGTATTCTTCTTCAATATAGCGAATATGCCTCGATTTGTTCCTCATATTGGTGTACAGCGTGTTTGCGTTCTTATCATTGCTCAAAAGTTGGCTCACCAGTCTTAGTTTTGGTTTTGATGGCGCACTTGGATCCAGTATTAGCACGATCGTTTCATATATATTTGCTAACGCTTTGTATTCGGGATCATCCGCCATTATGATAAAGCCTTTTAATTTTTCTTCTTTGAAGTTCTTGCTGATTTCCTCGGATCGTTTATAGACAATTTTCAATAGAAGCTGGTTAACAATGACATTCATGTCATGATCCTCAAAGACCTTTGAAATGGATTCTTTCAATCCTTCGATGTGCACATCCGTTGTCATATTTTGAAGAATTGTCATGGGGCTGTAAAAGTTGCTCGATTGATCATCGGCCATTTCAAGCAAGGCTTTAATGAACTTTG
This sequence comes from Metschnikowia bicuspidata var. bicuspidata NRRL YB-4993, assembly GCF_001664035.1. Classification (NCBI taxonomy): domain Eukaryota; kingdom Fungi; phylum Ascomycota; class Pichiomycetes; order Serinales; family Metschnikowiaceae; genus Metschnikowia; species Metschnikowia bicuspidata. The sequence goes on along the minus strand of NW_017387735.1, from coordinate 967,605 downwards.
GTTTGCTGAACGAGTATTCTAAAAGTACATTCCATGTCTCTGCATCGTTTCGCATCTTGGCAAACTTGATGGCTCGGACTGGGTCATCGAGTTGTTCTGTTATTAAAGACATTGCTCTTTGATTTTCTCCAATCTCCCCAAGTAAGTAAACAAGCTCGTCCACAAAAGCGTTTGATTCGCAAACGTCAATTGCTTTAGAAATGTCGTAAGTGCTAGTTGCCATCAAAAACGGGAGAAGTTTTGGTCTATCGAATTGGGAGAACAATTCAATTCTCGTATTTTCGAGCCCCTTGACCAATAATTCATCTATCGCAGCTAGTCTCTCGAGGTACATGAAGCTCACGATACTAAGACGTTTATCTTTCATCAAATTTACAATTGTGTTTGGAAACATTTCGTGTCTCCGCTCAACTAGAATGTCAACGATAGGGTCCAATTTAGTTTTAACCTCGGGTATGGGTAGAGTTTCGAGGTCCGACTTCCTATCAAATCGAAGTTCAAGAAATTCTGGTAGCTCAGATGTGAACATATTAAGGATATGGTGCTTATCCAAGTACTCAACAATGTTGGGGTTTTTTAGTGCACACAAATGAGGAACAGCTTTACTTGGCTCTAACGAATTTTCGTAAATGTTGCAAAGCTTTTGTCTCAAGGTTTTGTCTTCCGAGTTGATTTCGAGCATGTGTTCGATACTGCTTGTAACAGTCCTTACGTCATAAAGATCCATGTCCCATTTGTCAATGAGTTGATAAAACATTTCATCGCTATCAGTTTCTTCAAGCCAGTATGTTAATATATTTGTGAAAAGTGACTTTTTCAAGTTCCATCGCGTATCTGTTGGGATGATGTTTGTGAGCTCGGGAACATGCCTCGATTTGATAAAGATGTCTCCCCACAGATTCCACTGAATAACATATTCTTTGATCAAAGCCTCCATCTCCTCCATTTGCAGGGTGGAAGAAACTCTGGTTCCTAGAGTACTTTTTGTATCACCGACAGGGAAAGAATTTGTGTCAAGAAGCAAGATAGCTGAGAGCCAATCAGCAGCTTCATCCCATTTATTGTTTTTAACGAGAGAGTCCAAATGTTTGACGCCAAGGTCGAGTCTTCTTCCAGGACTTACGATGTGTTGACTCATGTGCCAGGCCTTTGCAAATAATTTCCTTTCCAAGTACCATTCTAGTCTATCATCTAGTTGCACTTGCTGTGCTATTATTCCATCTCGTGCACTTAGCATCAAATACATTGTAGCAGAAGGCCCTATGTGGGATAGCATGTGGTAATCATTGAGACCTAAACCCTCTATTCCATTGAAGGAGAGTTCTTCTTCAAAAACAGTAGAGCCATCCACCGAGCTTAGTATCTTAAGGTCGGGACATTGTGAAACAAGAATTCCTGACACGTCGTGTTTTACCGGTTGATTATACGCTAACACAGCCCATTGATCATCATTGAAACCTGAAATCCCTGAAATCAAATAATCAACTTTAAAAACATGCTCTACCTCGACCTTTACTTCCGGCACTGAGCGAAATGAAAGCGAGGCGGTACTGGGCAAGATTCTACTCCTCACTGACGATCCTGCGCCGGTGGAAGAGCCATTGGTGCCTTTAGTATGAAGACGAAGTGACCAGACATAATTTCCCCAAGCGATGAGAATCCTGTCAGTTTCCGGGAAAGAAACTCGTGGCCAGTAGAGATCGCTTCTGAAAGAATCAGATGGTTTGGATATAACGGAAATCACCTGTCTCGCGGTCGTTTGGTAGACTGTGATACCTTTATCGTTCATCCACAATACGAGATCATCCACCGTATAAATAGCAGTTATAGGGCCATTGTTTTTGTCCAAGTTTGTTTCTATCCGCTGATCGAGCCAATTTTTAGACGAGTAAATGACGAGTCCAGCCATGCCTCCGTAGATGAAGCTCCTTGTCCTCTGGTAGTTCTTATCTAAAACAACAGCATGGATCGGTCTCTTGTAGTCAAACAATACAATATCTTTGGGGTCTGATACCGACCCAATCACAATCGTTCCGTCCATGGAGCCACTGGCAAAAAATCGGCCATCGGTGTATAAAGAAAAAATTGATGCTTTGTGTGCCTTGAAAGACCTGATGGTGGAAAAATCTGGTTTTGTCAAAAGAATCTTTCCAGAGTGAGTTCCAAAGACAAACACGTTTTCGCTGAATGTTGCTGTGGACACTGGGTCATTTTTGAAAAAGTTTGGTGGTAACTGGCTGAGTCGCGTGTACTTCAAAAGTGGGGGTTCCTCTTCTTCTTCTTCCTCTTCGTCACTGAGTTCCCCTTCAATGCATTTTTCTTCTCTGCTGTTTTGGCTGATGGAGACGCTATCGTTATTATCAGTTGTTGAAGCCATATTCATACTAGGACGTTCTTTATCTGACTCTAGGGCATGTTTTGATTCGGAGAGCCCCGTATTGTCATGATCCTCAACTAATGAAGAATCAGGATTCAGCTTAATGAGAGTATCGGCCACGATCACACTTGTCAGATCCCCTCTACTTGATACTGCGGCGCTCTCCTGGCTTCCCATGGTGTGCTTGGACCCAGCACTTTCTATGCTTGTTCTTCGCAGTACCCCTTCCATTCCTGGCTTATTGATAAATTCATCTGTGTTTATCGACGACAGTACAGAGTCAATTCCTGCCTTCTCCAGTGACTCTCTCATGATGTAGTGGGGAAATGTGGGGCTGTCGACTATTTAGCGCACACGAATGTCTGTCTTTATCCTGCGTATTCAGGCCCTCAAGTTCCATCAAGAGTCCGTCGCGCGCTTCTGAATGTAGATCACAGAGGTTTCAGAGCACCCTAGTTTGAAAATGCCAACAGCCAGCAAAGGTGTCTTGGTACGATGCGATCCATCGATTCGGGCCTTGATTCTTCAAATCGACTCCACAAGCAGAGGCATCGTACTACAAGAGCTCGACAATTCGCATTTGATGATCAAAGGTGACATGGTGCAATTTGTGAAGAACGAGCTCAATAGATTGTTGTTGAAAAATATATACGAGCCTGCGGACGGCGAGAAGCAGCCCTAATTTTTCCCGGCTTCAACCAAGGAGTTGGATGCAAGAAATTGATTTGGAAGCTATACGATGTCCTTGATTCGATATGAATGAGTCTATCTTGGGTTTTCGTCGATTAGCATTCTTGACACTTCAGACTCTTTAGGCGATAGATCTTCACTAATCTCATTTGTGATTTCAAGTATGGGTTCTGAAGCGTTGATGTTATCTTCATTGTAATCAATCGTTTCTTGCCTGATGTCGTGGAATTCTTGCAATCCCGCTATTGTTTCTGCCAAAAAGTTGAAGAATGTTTCCGGCTCCATGATCTCGTTGAGTTCGTCAGCATGCCCCGATGATGCCATCTTCTGTTCCACTGTACGATGGTAGGATTCGTAAGTGCTATAGATCAATCGAGACAATACACTAAGAAGATATGTCACAAACTCATCTTGTGCGATGTAGGCGCTCACCTGCTTGTGAATGTGTGGGACTTTCATGAGCACATTATCACTTAACTTGTTGTTTTTTTCTGCCAAGCTGGTGCCATCATCGTGAAGTATTGGCTCACAAATCACATTCGTACAGTCTGTGATGAAATCGTTAAATGTATTACTCAACTCCAGCTCGATTTCCTTTTTGGCATCGATCATATCATTTACGACCTTCGGAGCAGACTTTTTCGCGAGCTCCAAAAATCCGCCTTGGGAGTTGAGACTCACTGACAAACTTCCGGATCTAAAAATCCTTATAAGTTCTTGGATGCCGCCAGTCAAATCCAAAGAAGTTTCAGTGCGAACAAACTGTATGTCGAAAGTGTTGAGGTGATTTTTGAGCATCGTTAAGTTCTTCAAATAGAAGAGTTTTGCGTCAGCATACCCAAGGTGACTGATAGCAAGATCCATCGCACCATTCTTTAACATAAATATGCAACTGTGAATGATGTAGTGTGCGATATCGTCGAAAACCATCGAGTTTATCAATTCATAGAGATTGGACAAGATTGTCAATGCTTTCCCAACTGGTACATATAATTCAGGAAATAAGTTTGCCTCAAATTCGTCCAAGACGGAGATCCGCCCGCTAGACTTTTTCCGGTTGCCCAATAGTAAGTCTTCCGGCCTAGGTTTGTACTTTACAAGCTTGTTATCAATGTAATTCTGGATGCGAAAAATGAGCCGAGCTTGGGAGTCGTTGATGATTGGCTCGAGTAGCGCCCCGTATTCGATCTTGCTATGCGTATTTGATACAATTGACGCCGTATCGTCATCAAGCTCGTAATAAGTTGCTAACAAATTGGTAAGGTGGCTCAATTCAGTAATGCTGGTCTCTTTGAGAATCTTGTTTCTCATATCGTCGTACAAGGGTTCAAGAAGCTGTTTCAAGAAAGTGTAAAGCTCTTGATCGACAAATTGTCTCGTAATATCGTCAAAGTTGTCGAGTGGAAAGTACCTACAGAACATCGTGTACTCCTTCTCCACCAATCTTTTGAATTGAGAAATCGATTTTTGGCAGTATTTTACAACGTCAAGTTGGCCTGGATTTTGAATATGATGTTCTGCCTTTCCTTTTGAATAATTCTCTAATGATGATAACACTTGCTTTTGTAGAAAAGCATGCACCAATACGCGTCTCAATTTGAAGTATTGAAACATCACATCCGATATAAGACCTTGGTATTCTCTGTGGTCTGTGCACTGATCTGCAATGGCCTGTATTAATGTTGGAAATTTTGTGTTTTCGGTTTGTTTGTCAAGATCACTGCCGAATTCACTGTACATCATAATGTCTAGTTTCAATGCATCCACATCTCCTTTGTTCAACCTGGCGGAAACATCCATAAGCTTATACTTGAGGAAATCGATGTTGAAATTCCTCATCAATGTCAAAGCTCTAGTAATGCACTGACGGTATCGCATGGAGTACACTTCGGCATCTTTATACGATTTGTGGGTACTAAAGAAGTTCAAAGTCTCGTGCAATTGTACCAAGATTGACCGCCACCTTCCCGACTTTATGATGCTAGTTCCGGAACTGCTTAAAGTTCTGCTGATAGACTCCAAAGGCTCGAACATTTCCATGACATGGTCCATCTCTACTGCCTTTTTCCCAAGCTCGGTTTGCTTATTCAAAAGGTCACGAGACTGGTTAGCGAAGTCTTCGGTATCTTTCACAACTTGGTCATAGTGTAAAGTCAATGAGCTGAGTTCATTCATAGTGTCATTGGTTTCCTTCAAAAGTGATTGGAAGTACTCAATGTTGCGATCACAGTCGGCTTGGAATGAGAGTAACTGGTCATCATAGCAGGCATTGACCGTTGAAATATGCTTATAGTCGAGAACGGAGTTAAAGCTGAATTTATGGAAGTATGATTCTGTCAATGCGTCTTCCTCGGCTTGGGTGAACGGAAACAAGTAACTTTCTGAGTTAATATAGTCCAATACTTTGGATTCCGCTGCAACTTTGTACACTGGCAAGGACAGGGATCTGTATCTGCTTGCAACTGATTGTGGCCTTTCATCTGTATTTAGCAACGGATTTTGCAATTGTTTCGTTTCACTCAGCTCGGCTTCAGGCTTCCATTCTTCCGAGGCATGAGATACTATCGACGCTATACTTTGCACGGTGGACCTCCTAGCCCTCACCATCTTTCAGCCCTCTTTAGATACTTGAATATGCTTCACGAGTGACCAAGTATATGGAACTTGGGCTCGCAGTGTGACTGGATGTCTAGAATATTAATGGTCCAGATAGGATAGTTCCACATGAGGGGTCAAATCAGTCGCGTTGTTGGCTCCGGTACGCACCGCCAATAGACAGGCCATGGAGAGAAACAATCCGGTGTCAATAATGAAAAATGAGTTCTTCAAAGGACAAAAAAACTTGGGAAGCACGGAAAAAATTAGGACAAAATTCAAGCTGTTCGAAAAACTCTATGCTCACACTTGAAAGTAGGGCAAAGAATCATTTGCCCTTGCTCTTTCCGGCTATCTAGATCCTGCTTCGTTTCTGAGAATTATCTACACTACCTCCGGTCCAGATTCTCAGGTAAAGTCATTGGACACTGTACTCTCAAACTTTGATACCATGTACGACGATCCCAGGGACGAAGTTCCAAAAGATCTCCATGACGTTCTCACAGAAGATTCTGACGATGCTTTTGCGGATTTGGAAAAAGAATTCGCCGTCAAAAAGCAAAAGTTGATGGAAGAACGTGCCCGCAAAAGAGAGCGAAACCGAACCGCACTCCAGGTGGAACGCTCGCCCTCTCCAAAGCGGTTTAAAGAAGAGTCGAAGCCCAAGACTGTGAACTACACCGTCACACTGTCAAGTGCAACCCGGCCACTTGAGCCCGACATTCCAAAGCCTCTTGTGGCGCCCCTGAGAGCCTTTCAAAAAGTTCCCTCTGTGTCTTCAAATCAATTCGCAACGCGTCTCTTCGAAAACGAAAATCAAAGCTCGAGCATTAACTACAACGAAAGATTCTATGAATTTGAAAATATTCCAAAGGGAAAGCTGGTGGTTTTAAACGATCAGAATGCAAAGGATGAAATATCCGGCGAAATCCTTAGACGAAGACTCATCCAAGAAGGCGACGCACAGCGCCTCTTAAAGGATACAAAAGTCCTCCGGGTGTCTAAGCTCTTAGCCAAAATCGTGCCTCCTAAGTACGAGGAGCCTATGTATACCAACTGGTGCCTTACTGGGATAGTTATTTACAAGAGCGATCCGAAGACCACGGTAAACGGTAAGAAGTATATGACTCTTCGCGTTGGAAACTTCAGTATAACAGTCGATCTCTTTCTTTTTGGGGACGCATTCCAAAAGTACTGGAAGCTACGTTGTGGTGATGTCATTGCTGTTTTGAATCCGACCGTCAAGAAGTACGGCTCCGGCTTCAACTTGTCATTACAGGATGGCCTCGACTGCATACTCGAAATCGGGGCCCTGAAGAATTATGGGCATTGCTCCGGAACAAATAAAGAAGGTGGCACATGCAAATTTGTCATTGATTTGCTGAAAAATGATCTATGCAGCTTCCACGAAGAAAGTAAATTCAAACGTGGCTCACGGATGGAACTTCAAGGTAGTGTGAAACCGAAGGCTCCAAAAAATAAGCAAGGTCAGACCAGTCAGGCATTTATGAGCGGATCAACAAATAAACCCCTATATGTACAGTATCTCAACGCTGGTTTTCTGGAGAAGGATGCCGTGTATAATGGAGGCGAACAGTTTGATCAGTCAAAGTACGATCGGCCTGTGAAAGAGAACGATGCTGCAAAATTGCGGAAACGCAAAGCAAATGAAAAGCTACGTTTGCAGTTGCTCAATAGTGCACCGCCTAACCGCTTGAACGATTTGGAAAAAATGGGTATTATACCGCAAGGAGAGCAGGAAAAAATCGAGCGGCAGAACTCCCTTCTGAAAATCAAACTGCAGGCTTTCAAAAATAAATTTCTTAAGGGGATGGGCTACGATCCTACTTTCGAAAAAAGTCACCAGCTAGATAAGATTAAACCCACGAAGTCGATGGAAGAATTACTCTCAATCAGCAAGAGTAAAAAGGTCAGTTTGCAACCTTCCGAAGAAGAAAAGAGAAAAAAACTTGATCGGCAAAAAACGGCAATGTGTATTGTTAAGCCCAGAACCACAGCTCCCAAGTACACAGCGACAGTTGTCGGGCCTGGACGAAAGAGCTTTCTTGCGAACAGTCCTCTGAAGACGCATCCAAAGATAAATGATGATCTGGATGAGGAGCGAAAGGTTAAAAAATGTGCAAACGAAGGACGTCATGGAAGTTTTGATAGCGACAGTGATTTAGAAATTTCTTTTTCGTGTGATGCAGACCAGATGCGCTACAAGAATGCAATTGCTGGATCTAAACATTAAACATAGGACAAGAAATGTTTTGCAAATGGGCCTGTCTACTTTGAGGTTTTTTATTTTTTCAACTTTTGGAGTAGAAGGCTGAGTTACCATAAAATGACATATTCCTGCTGAACACCCTCCCTCATGTCTTGCAACTTTGTAGAGTTAGTTATTGGACTGATATTTTCCCCCAAAATCAATCTTAATGGCGGCTGTTTTTTGTTTGTCTTTTGATTTCAAGGAAAATCCAAAGATTCTAGAAATGACATTCAATGATGCTGATCTATGGAGTAAATTCAAGTATTCTCTGGAAAAAAGCAATATCTTATTGAACAGTTCGTCCCTTATGATCATTCTAAACAAGAGTACGGGGTAAAAAATGACAAATTTTTGTATTTTCACAAATACTACTTAGTTTGTTATTCATTGAAAGGCGTGTGGGTGAAGATTGTTGAGAACACATTCATTGAATTGTGTTGAAAAAAAGCATCTTCCATATGAAGCAAAAAAAAAATCGATAAATGATGCATGGCTAATGGACTATTTGGTCTCATTCAGGGGTTCTTTGCAACTAGCTGCGGCGCATCGCGCGATGGTCTAGCCGTTCTAGTGTCCAGTCGCATCGCGACAATTACGAATGAAAATCCCAAGCGAAGAAGTCAGATTGCTGTCATGTCTGAAACGAAACGCCAAAAAATCGAGACACCCACCATGAGAATCTGCACACATTCAGGCTCTTTTCACGCCGACGAAAGTTTGGCCATTTACCTTTTGCGTCTTTTGCCAAAGTTTTCACAAGCTCAGTTGGTCAGATCCAGAAACCCTGCTGACTGGGAAACCAGCGATATTGTCGTTGACGTGGGAGGAAAATATGACGGTGGTCATAAATGGTTTGACCACCACCAGAGAGACTTTAACGAGCAGTTCTCTACGCAATACAAAACTAAGCTTTCGTCTGCTGGGTTGATCTATAAGCATTTCGGAAAGGAGATTATTCAGGAAGTGCTCAAACTCCAAAACCAGGGCGATGTCGAGATGCTCTACGAAAAAGTGTACAAAGAGTTCATTGAAGCTATTGATGCCAATGACAACGGTATTAACAACTACCCTTCGGATGTTGAGAAAAAGTTCAATGACAGAAACTTGACTCTTCCGTCCTTGGTTTCGCAGTTGAACCCTCGCTGGAACACCAATCCCGTGGACAAAGATTTTGACGCGGCTTTCACACAAGCGAGTCAATTGATGGGACTGGCCTTTTTAAACTTGGTAAAGGGCTACGGTGAGTCGTGGTTGCCTGCAAGAGACATTGTTGAATCCGCCTTCAAGACCAGATATGACGTGCACGCATCGGGTGAGGTGATTGTCTTGGACAAGTTCTGCCCATGGAAAGAACATCTCTATGCGATCGAAAAAGAAAACAATGCACAGGGAGAGATCAAGTTTGTGTTGTTCCAGGATTCCAGTGCTTCGTGGAGAATTTCCACCGTGTCCATCTCTTCGGCCAGCTTCGAGTTTAGATTCGGCCTTCCTGAGCCATGGAGAGGAGTCAGAGACGAGCAATTGTCTGAATTGACCGGTGTTGATGGATGCGTGTTTGTTCATGCCGCTGGGTTCATTGGTGGTTGCAAGTCCAGAGACGGTGTCATGCAGCTTGCGAAATTGGCCTTGGACTCGAGGAAGTAAGGAAAACACATCAGGATCACCTGGGGAACACATAATCTAAAAAAAAAATATACATTATCTTTACGGTGCAAAACACTGGGTTTTAGCTATTTCAAGAAGTGAAGAGCGAGATCGAGCACAGTTGCCCGATAACTCACGAACAAAGCTAACTATTCCAACAATGGTGCAGCCTCGGAGTCAGTGGTTCTCCTGACGACTCTTCCAGTAGCCACCAAAAGCGTGAGAATCAACAAGAGACCCGAGATGACAAAGCCAAAAATCCATTGCAATGCAAAAGCCTTGGTAAACAATTGGCCCAAACCCAAGCCAAACGCTAAAATGGAGGATGTGAGGCCAAGTCCCCAGTCGTTGAACACAAGCGTGAAAAAGCCTGGGATTATGAGCAACAACCAAACCGTGAAATTGGCAATGACTCTACCCAAAAACTTGTGCACGTGGAACAACACGGCTCCATTCCAAAAGATGGCAAAGAGCAACCATGACATAGGAAGGGCAGCGTTTGTCATGTGGATCAAGAAATAGTTTCCCAAAGGCTTGATGGCATAAGTCTTGTGCGTGGTGTACAAGGCGAAAATATTCACCAAGTTGAGGACCAAAATAACCTCGGACCATGATGGCGAACAAAAAGCATGGTCCAAAGGAAAACGAAAAAGTTGAAGGCAGTGAAGTGCCAGCCAACCTTCTTGGTGTAATCTAATCTGTTGGTCACTCCAGCAGCAGAGTCAACCACAGGAATGAAGATCTGAGTGACGAATAAGATCTGCATGAAAATCAAAAGGCCCCAGTACGCCATCGTCACTATAATATTGAGGGTGAATGGGGTTTCACCCACATGGTATGGGGTGTCGTCACTGAAAGGCTGTCTGCCACTGAAATACCTAACAGTGGAATAGGTGGAAAGCACCCATGACACGACAGTGGAGATCTTGTGGGTAAGAAGGTCGTCGAACATTTTCGAGGGGGTATTGAATTTTTGGAGAAAAAAGGATCTAAGGAGATAAAAAGTTGGTCCGAATTCCCTTTCTTATACAATGGAAATTACAGGGTGTTCTAACTCTAAAATTGTAGCAACCATAAGGCCTGCGTCTGCATGGCTCGAAACGGAAGTGCGATGATCAGCCCAGGGACGGGGAGGGGAACGAGAACAATTAGCTCACACTAGCCATTTGTGTGGGCATCCAGTTTTGAGAATCTGAGGAGCCAACTTTGGATGACGTTCTCTTGTGAAAATGAATCGGCATCAGACTCTCGCTATTTGCAGTTCACTCTACCGGAGAATGCTGACCGGAGCAATAAATTAAAAGGGCACGGAAATGTGCGAGGGCTTTGCGGCGTGCATATAGAGAAGGACAACACAAGATGATCTGTTCATTGCTTGCCACAGTACGGCTCCATCCAGGAGCAAGTCTGCGAAGGAGGTTCAATTGAATCTGCAAACTCATATTTCCCCGGTTTATTATATGTGGTAAGCCGAGCGCGGAGATTGTATTTATAGTCTCTTCCCAGCAAAGAAATGAGATTGACTCTCCAAGACTACATCAGTTCGCCCCACGAATCTTATCGAGTAATTGGCGGCATTTGCAGACGCAACTAAAGCTGTGAATTAAACGCAGATTCATTATTGTTGGGCAGTAAACACCATTTGGGTGGAGTTGAGAAAAAAAAAAACACAGAAGAAGGGAAATATGAAAGAAAACGATCTATACTCCCGGTCAATTTTCTGAGCCCAAGGCCGTTCAAAAGCGTTCTGTGTATGCCCGGCATATCTTCCAATGAGGTTAAATAAACAAAACAGTGGTGCGGCACGCGTCCAGTCACGTCCGCATCAGGGCTTATTCTAGACACGTGGGAATTATATGAACCGTGATTGGGAGGAGGTCAAATTTAAACTGGTTATTCAGGTTAATTCTAAATACTTTCTTTTGAAGTCTTGCACGGTCTTCTTCCGTAAGGACAGAAGCACCACCAAACAGAATACCCCATCCCTGAGCTTCATAACACGGCTTGGAACGTGAGTGGGCTACTGTTATGTGCAGAACAGATAAACAGGAAACACCTGATGTGGCCAAAGCTCAGGAATTGCGACTTTGTGTACTTGCACTGATCGGTATTAGATCCAGCCCAAGTAAGCTGGCAGACTCGCAGACCACTTCAAACAGGGACTGTGTCAATTCTTTGTGGCTCACGCAGCTTTGTATATCATCAGTTCATAAAATCTGCGCGGATAAGCCTAATGTGCAAATCCTGGCTGGTACCGACACGCCGCGACACGTCAAACCTGGCTCGGTTCATTTTTTTTCTGAAGTTCGGTTTGTTTATTTGGTGCAAGCTTCCTTTTCAAGCTTTCTTTGCCTCACTTCCTTTGAGTTACAAAACCTCTTTGCTTGAAAGGTGACGCTAGTGTATGGGAATACTTCTGTTCTATTTAATCGGACAAGGTTTTTATTTGCTAAAAAAGAAAATGGACAAGAACAGTTATGCTCCCGTGGCCCCAGGGGGTGCCTCCTCGCTCGCCAACTCTGGACCTTTGTCGATCGCCTGTTACTGCATGGCTTCGATTTTAATGACTGTTACCAACAAGTATGTTCTTTCAGGTTACTCGTTCAACTTGAACTTTCTTCTTTTGGCAGTGCAATCCACTGTGTGTATTGTCACCATCGCCACTTTGAAGGGCCTTAACGTCATCACCTACAGACAGTTTAACAAGGAGGAGGCTAGAAAATGGATGCCTATTGCCCTTTTGTTGGTTGCCATGATCTATACTGGCTCCAAGGCATTGGCGTACTTGTCCATTCCAGTCTACACGATTTTCAAAAACTTGACCATTATTTTGATTGCCTACGGCGAAGTTTTGTGGTTCGGCGGTAAAGTCACTTCCATGACGTTGGGCTCTTTTCTCTTGATGGTTTTTTCGTCTGTGCTTGCTACATACGGTGATAGCAGTGCCAACAAGTCTGCTGAGGACATTTACACCATGTACTTGGGTTACTTTTGGATGTTGGTCAACTGTTTTGCCTCTGCTGCTTTTGTTTTGTTCATGAGGATCAGAATCAAGTTGACCAACTTTAAGGACTTCGACACCATGTACTACAATAACTTGTTGTCTATTCCAGTGTTGTTGGTTGCCACCTTCTTGTTTGAGGACTGGTCTGCCGAGAACCTCGCCTTGAACTTTCCGGCTGAAAACAGAACTGCCACCTTACTCGCCATGGTTTTCTCCGGTGCCTCTTCTGTTGGTATCTCCTATTGTTCTGCCTGGTGTGTGAGAGTCACCTCTTCGACCACTTACTCTATGGTTGGTGCTTTGAACAAATTGCCAATTGCCTTGTCTGGTTTGATTTTCTTCGATGCTGCCGTCAACTTCTGGTCCGTCTCCTCCATTTTTATTGGATTTATTTCGGGATTGGTTTACGCTGTTGCAAAGCAAAAGCAACTGAGGGAGAATGCTCAGCAATTGCCCTCCGCCAAATAGAAATTTTGAAGTTAATCTGCGGCATTCATATCACTGATTGTCAGTCTGGTGATCGTTTTATTTAAACTCAGGATGTTAATAGAGTTTCACTAGAATACATTCTTTTCTACACCGAAGAACAATTCCTCGCGGATCTGTTTGTCGCACTTAATAATTACACTGTGAATTCGAATCTTCGAGCCACTCAAATATCCTTCTTGTATTTAATCTACAATTTTGCCTCGTCACTTTTTTGATACAGCTTTCATTTTGGTAGAAAATGTTTTTTTTTCGTTTATCAACATAGAGGTGACATGGCTCTTCGAATAAACATGGCCCTGTATAGGGTTTCAATGAGCAAGATCCACAGTATGGAAACACAGCGAAAAAAGTTGCGGGTCTCGGAAACAACCGCCCTTTAATTTCTCTGTTTGTTTATCGACACCATGGCGGAAAACAGTTTGGAAACAATCCCAATCTACTTGAAAGAATCTCTTGATCCGCGGAATGCCAAAGAAGCCGAGGCTCACTTGCGTGCCATCGAGTGTCAGCCCCACTTTGCAATCAACTTGTTAAATGTTGTAGCCTCATCTAATTTAGACTCTTCGGTGAGACTTGCTGGATCATTGTTCCTCAAAAATCTTGTGAAACGCAAATGGGTGAATGAAGACGGTGAGTATCTTTTGTTTACTGAGGACATTCAATACCTAAAGGCAGAGATTTTGAATGTCATGATTAAGTTACCCAACAATATCCAGGCTCAGTTGGGAGAGACCATCTCCATCATTGCCGAGCTGGATTTTCCTCGCAATTGGGAAAACTTGATTGATGAACTTGTGACAAGACTCTCAGCAGAGGATTTTGTTTTGAATCGTGGTATTCTCCTAGTTGCACACTCAATCTTCAAGAAATGGAGACCGCTTTTCCGCTCCGACGAGTTATTCTTGGAGATCAAGATGGTGTTGGACAAGTTCGCCCAGCCATTTATGGCCTTGTTCGTAAGAACCGATGAACTTGTTACCGAAGCATTGAATCAAACGAATGGCGCCAATCTTGCCATTTACTTAGAGTGCTTGTTGCTTGAAGTCCAAATCTATTACGATTTGAACTGTCAAGATATTCCAGAATTCTTTGAAGACAACTTGGCCACAGGAATGAGCATCATGCACAAATACCTCACGCTCAAGACTCCCTTGGTCGGCGACGCTGATGATGACGAGGATATAGATGTACTCATCAAGACCAAGTCGGCAATTTTGGAATTGATCTCACTATATGTCACCAGATATTCCGAGGAGTTTGAACCAGTCACTGAATCATTTATAACTTCAGTTTGGGAATTAGTCAATACGGGAGTTACTAAACAACCTAAATTTGACTTGTTGACCGTCAAGGCATTGTCGTTCTTGACATCTATTTCACAGGTATCCAAATACCAGTCTTTTTTCGACAATGAACAAGCCATCAGGGAAATTATTGAAAAAATCATTTTACCAAATATCGTCTTCAGAGACGTTGACGAAGAGATGTTTGAGGATGAACCCATTGCCTTTGTCAGATCTGACTTAGAAGGCTCAGATTTTGATTCTAGAAGAAAATCGTCGACCGATTTCTTGCGGGAATTGAAGGAGGTTAATACTACCCTTTTAACAAACACGGTAATGTCTTACGTGAATGAATTCTTGTCCCACACAGATTGGAGAAATAGAGACATCGCTATTTATCTATTCACCTCATTAGCCGCCAAGGGATCTGTGACAAATATGGGTGTCACCTCAACCAATCTTCTTGTAGATGTTGTTGGGTTTTTCACGTCTAACATTGCTTCATACTTGGTCGAAGATGCTTCGCCGATCTTGAAAGCGGATGCTATCAAGTACATCATGACCTTCAGAAACCAGTTGACAAAAGAACAACTTTTAACAACCGTGCCACTTTTGGAAAACCATATCAAACACGAAAATGCCGTGGTGTATACATACGCAGCAATCACCATCGAGAAGCTCTTTGCCATGACGAGTTTCACGAACTCGGCTCATCTTCCGGTCTTTGATAAGAATGACATTCAGCCATACGCTAGCAACTTATTGCACAATCTTTTTGCCCGGATTTTATCGAGTACAGTACCTGAGAAATTGTCTGAAAATGAGTTTTTAATTCGGACTGTTATGAGAGTTTTGAGCACGGCAGAAAACACCATTGCAGAACCATTCAAAGCAATTATCATCGGCCAACTCCTATATATCTTGAGCATTATTGCGAAGAATCCCGCTAATCCTAGATTCACACATTACGTTTTTGAAAGCTTGGGTCTTTTGATAAAGTTTAGCTCCGCACCAAAAGCTGAGGTTACTCCGAACTACATTGCATTAATAATGCCTGCTTTGCTACAGATCTTGAGCGAAGATGTTCAGGAGTTTGTCCCTTACACATTTCAGATTTTGGCATTCTTGCTTGAGGAACTTCCGAGCTCAAATGCTTTACCTGAGCAGTATGCGGGGTTGGTAAAACCTATTTTATCTCCTGTTGTTTGGGAATACAGAGGAAATGTTCCAGGAGTAACCAGGCTTATTATAGCAATCATGAAACACGACTCTGCAGTGTTTGCCCGAAATGCACAGGAACTCACGCCGCTCCTAGGAGTATTCCAAAAATTAATCGCTTCGAGAGCAAATGATTCATATGGCTTTGATTTGCTAGAGGGCATTTTACTAAACATGCCACTTAATCTTTTGACCGACTATTTCAATCAAATCGCCATTTTGTTGTTGACCAGACTCAAGAGTTCACGGACTGAAAAATTTATCAAGAAGTTTGTCTTATTTTTATTATCATTGTCGTGTGTGCCATTGAATCAGACCTTGTCAACTAAAACAGGCATTAATGCGGACTTCGTGATCAACCTCCTTGATTCAGCCCAACAAGGCGTATTCCAACAAATATTCACTAGCTTTATTTTGCCAACCTCTGAGTCATTTACCTCGTTGCAAGACAAGAAAGTCAGTGCATTGGGTCTCTCACAACTTGCTACTTCTTCAGGGTTCACTCAAGGAAATTACAAAGTCCTTGTTGTGCCTACTGTGGAGCAGTTATGCAAAAACCTTTCTCTTTTACAAGGTATTTCAAACAAAGCTAGTACTGTCACGAACACAACAACTGGTGACACAAATACTACAAGTGTGGCTATTAACGACTTGGATTTGGAAAGTGCAGCATATGGATCATCATTTTCTAGGCTTGTATCGATTCATTTGAAGCTGTTTGACCCATTACCAGACGTAAAAAGCGATGATTTTAACTTTATCGAATCAGCTGCAGTTTCCAATGTGAAAAAGTTGGAACAGTTGGGTGTTGTGAATCAGTTGAGCGAAAACGCGAGATCATTTTTCACAAAATATTCGAACTAAAAGTGATTCGTTTGTGTATATGGTTCAAGAACATGACGCAAATGAGAAATTTTCTGATTGCTGGAATGGAACAAGGAAATGTTGAGCAGCTTCATAAGGCTTCGAAGAGTGCTTGGCTATGACACAAAGTAGCATATAAAACATGATCAGCTCAAATTTTCGGCATGAAAATTGAGATGAAGACAAGTGCGTTGTGTCTGAAAATACTACTTTGATTGTCGTCTTGTGAAGATGGATCGATGATTGGTTTGTCTAATTAGGAGAGTTTATAAGGGTTTGAAATATAGGATCATCTCTTGGAACTGAGTCTGTCTCTGTTGTAGTGTTAATGTTTGGAGTGGTGTTTGCAGATGGGGCATTAGAGGACATGCTTGTGAATTCACCCTCACTTTTGATTTCACCGTTACTCACATGTCCGTTCTCCGTTTCGCTCAGTTTTTTTGATCGTGCTTGCTCGGCAAGTTCGGCAGCGGTAAGAAACCTTCCACCTTGGCCTCTTGGGCGCCTCATGGCATGTTTATGTCTCGACTCATGCAAGTAAGGTTTCCGCGTGCGGGCAATCTTCAACGTTTCCTCTAGTTTTGCACGTGCTATTCTTCTTTTCAATATACGATGATACTGCTTCGCGTTGACATAAAATGGTTGTTCAATCAGTTCTTCGGCTGGGGGTGGATGTGGTATATGATGTACAGCTGGCATGTGCCCTTGACTCTGATGATTACTAGCTGGTGAATGTTCATGTATCGATGGGGCTGGCCCTGAATGAGACGCAGAACTGGACTCATCAGGTAAACCTTCTTGAGCGTAGAATTCATTCTGTGGATTTGTATCTGTGGAAGGATCATATGCCGTCGAAGAACCATTGCTGTAGTATGGTGACCTTGTATTTTGGTCCAAATGACTTTGCATCATTTGGTGTGGCTGCTGAGAATTGTAAAATGTCTGCAGAGGCTGCTCGTTATAGTACGCGTCCAGTTGTTGATTTTGTAACGACGTCATTGTCTGCTGCTTAGAAATCTGGGTCTATGTTGACCTTTGTTTTCGAAACTTTATAATGCAGAGGTCCTTGAAAATCTGGGTCAGGTATTTTTTTTCTTCACCAAAAATATAAGATAAGTTTTCACCTCAGAGGGATTTATTATTGTGAACAGTCTTCTAAATATTTCGAAAGTCAAAAATCTCGTATTTGACAAAAGACAGGGGATTCTAGAACAGATATAATTGATGTTCAAACTCTAGGTCTAGGTATTGATGACCGTGATCAAGCGAAAGTCTCCGCACGGAATCTAGTTGAGTCACTATGCCTGACTGCGGTCGGAGATTCGAACCGATCTCGGGATGAGCGAGCGGATTATCTACAATGCATGAAACTTGGGAGACAATTATGAGACCAAAATACAAAAGAAGAAACCCCACCTTTTTCGATTAACTGAGAAAAATGTGATCAGCTGATTCTCAATCATTCACTCAATGTCATTCTTTTTTTGAAAAATCCACGTCTAACGCCCTGAGAAGCGAGAGTGCCGATTGAGGTTCCGTTTCAGCACACGGGATTCCAAACATCCTGAACATCAAAATTCAGATCTGCTAAATTGATAGACCTCCAGACAAGCTTGGATAACAGCTGAAAATATTAAGCTTTCCGAAAAATAAATATTATTCGCCATACGCGGGCTGCAAAGCAGGCATGACATTTTGCTTGAGCAGAGGTTCATTTACCGTGCGCGCGATATGTGCATACCGTTTATTGTTGTTTTTATTTTACTTTCACCATTTCGAAACAATGCCACATATTACGAAGTTTGGCCTTGATCAAAGCTTTTGCAATCACAGATCAGTATTGCCCTGGAAATTCTCTTTGATCTCATCTCCAGGGATGTCTAACTGATTGGCAATTCGATCTCTTATCAGCGAAATTGGAGTCAATTTGTACAATTTTGCCACAGACTTTGTTGAGTCCATTATATCGGGTATCTCGTCTTGCTCTTCCACGCAATCCTGTTGCATGGAAATTCTTTGCAAGATATAGTTCTTATCTCTCTTTCCTGGCTTCGAGATTTTGTCCGGAACAAGTGAATTCCAAGGTAGACTGGTCATCTTGAGCTCCCCCGATGCAGAAAGATTCAGTGCTTTTTGAGGTGAGACGATATCTGAGGTTGATATATCTTCATCTTGTTCACTTTTGTGTGCATTTACAACATGGGCCGGCCAGCTGCACTCCAGTTTGTTGGAGATACAATTCTTGCAGGATGGGTAGGACGACTCGTCGCATTTCTTTTTCCGCCTCCGACACGTGAAGCAGCCGTTCTTCGATCGTGTCTGTGGCCTTGATGCCATCTTTCAAACAGAATCACACCAGTGAAGAAAAACCGACAAAGACAAGTTTTTTTTTGACTTGCCTAGAGTGCTTTCCTAATTAGGAAATCGCGCACCGCGCTTACGGAAGGGCACGGGTTGATACATGCTGCCGTTCCATCAGGAGGCCCTCTACTACACACAGAAATCCATACTATCAAATACACATATGTATGGCCTTGTGGGATACAATTGATTTGTATGTAACAACCAAGTGGGTGCTTGCTCGATCAAAGATGTGAACATTAGCAGTTTTTGTACTCTGTAAGAATTCTTTTTAATCTAGTTCTTTCTTTCAGAACTAAAAGCAAATCAATCCCTGTGCGAAAAATACATTAAGAACGTTCGATAACTGGGGAAAAGACTGGTGTCGATTTTATCCTAGTGATGTTACTACATTCACAAACACTCACATGTTGTCCGATCGTCCTGCATATATGGCACCGCCTACACGCTTTCATCATTAACGAGCTACCAATGTAGGGTTGACAGCACAATAATGGGAATGACAGACATAATACCCGAGAAAAATGGCTCACTTACAAGTCTTTCCATAGACGAGATATTCACGAGATACTCCGTTCACTCAGTGAGACCTCTTCACAGGGAATATCATGCTAGTGTAAGTAAAGCCAAGGCTGATCTTCATTCTTTGGTGGGAAGAAAATACAGAGATTTGATTCAAATTGCCGAGGATATTGATCAGATGAACCATATGTCCAGAAATATTGATTACAAGCTCACAGATCTCTCATACAAGACTACCCGCCATGTTCTGTTTGGCAGAAATAGATTTTCTAAGTTTGAAAGCATGTCAAGAGAAGAGAATGCTAAAGCAGCCAGAATTGCCTCAAAAACGACCATTTTCAACAATATTTTGAACAACAAGCTACTATCGTTTGATTTGAAACTACAGGGAATGGGACATGTGAAAGCACACTATCTTGTGCATATGGCAAAGGTGTACTTTACAGTGGAATCAGTTTTCAAAACGATTTCCTCCAAGACAGTCAATACCGATCGAAACTTCGCTCAGTACAAGGAAAATTTCAAGATTTATTTGGAGACCAAAATTGCTACCTGGCTTCCACAGCTGTTCTCTTTTGACAAGGATAGGACAAACATTACTAAGAACACCGCTGATCAGTGGTTGGAATCTGACATTGTCGATTTTTTACAAGAACAAATTGAAGAAGGAGACGACGAAGAAGAAAAAGATTCAGACTATGAAAATTATGATGAACTAGGCCTCAATAAGTACTTTAGGGTTTCATCATCACCATTGTTGAACTACATTGTTGCATACATCATTCTAAACAACAATAAACCACACTTGAGTTCTTTAGAGGGAATTGCGAGAAAAATCATCGATTTGCGATTTCATTTTTTGACAAAACTATTGAGCATTGATCTTGCAAACGATCACTGCAATTCCCGCAACATCAATTTTTCTTTTATCATCGGATTCACTGAGTCAACTTATAGTTGTATCAAGAAGTATTTTCTTGAATCAAGTCCCAATAATCTTGCATCTACTTTTCGGCGCAACACATCTTGGAAAGCTTATGACCTTATTGGATTTCACAACTGGTTTGAGGAAGAAACAATCTTGTTAGATGTTAGCAAATACGTGCTGCTTCCAGATGACTTTTTAGAATCAACCCAAAGTGGAAACGAGGCTTTTAAGAATTATATCTATGATGTGTTCACTACAATTGTGGCAAATCATGACACCAAAAACTCACTTCAACAAGCAGAAACGGCCTTGAGTATGTTCTATAACTTCTTAACTGCTTGTCGGAAGGCTGAAGTTCATGCCGAATCGAGTGATTGTAACTGCTTTTCTGTGCAAGCGTTCTCGAGAGAAAACTTACCCCGCAATTTATTGCAGTTTGTTGTCTCTCTTCTCGAAAACGCAACAGCAAAGGAAAATGAGTTCTTTATTGAAAATGTGCGAGGCAAAGTTAAATTATCATTCGATGAATGTCCAGAAGATAAACACTCTACACAAGAACTTTTTGATAAAGACATGATACGCCTCATCGACGATGATTTCGATACATATTTCAAGCAAGTCTTTTCATTATCTTCGGGAGACAATGAAAATACTCTCAGAAGATTTGAGATAACATCCGAACTTAAGCAGTGGTTGAACAGACAAAAGATATTATCGGCTCTCACCCGTTCGTCAGGTACGAGTCTTGTATCAAGAATTGATCAGCTTTTCGGCAAGTCGCATCCGAATGTAAAGCCCTTCACTCTGTGGGGAGACTTTACGACTGATTTATTAAAATTGAGATTTGATGGGGTAGCCCAGGAAAGATATGCATCACTCAAGCTGAATTTAAACCAATTATTGGATGATATTATACATCCATTAAATCACCCCATAGATACTTCAAGGGTAAGCAAGTTTCATTTCATGCTTTATCTTATTCATTTGTTGAGAACAAACAATGATTTACACAATGATGAGACTATTGATTCCAAAATCGACGGTGCGCTTCACTATTTCTTTGAGAGGCTTTTCGATGGTTTGTCCGCACAAAATTTGTCGCCCGAGAATCAGACTGTGATTGATCTGTTCACTCATTTGTCAGCCCTAGACTCAGCAGCAGGAAGTGGCACAGTGCCTTTATGGCCTCATATTATAGTCAACTCGACTTTCGAGAAACTTTCATCTACCATCCTAGCCTCCGACTTCTTAAATTCAAGTGAACTATTCGAAATTTTTCTGCACGAGAAGAACAAGCCCATTTTTGTTAACGTTAAGAATGCTTGGTTAACCAGATATTTCCTCGAAGATTGGCTTCTCAAAGATGCCAATGCCAAAAGTGTGGGTTTGAAGTCGACACAGACAGACAAGGGCCCTTCGAGCTTTGAGGAACATAGACCCATCAGTGCTGAAACCTCTCGTACTATTGACTTTTTTGAAACCGAAGGAGGCAATGTGGGCACTGATAACAAGACAAATGAGGTATCATGTGAAGCACGAGATTCCACCGATAATGAGGATTACACCCATGTCGAAGAGCCTTTCGAGTTTAAAGACTCCACAAATGCTGAAGAGTTGCCAAATTCTAGCGTTCTCTCACATGGTCAAAATCCAAATTTGACATTGGATAGGAAGCTACTGACAAGTCAGTCCAGGCAATTGATGGCCAATGCGGCTTTCGTGATTTGCTTTGTAACTGAAGTGCCTTTGACGTCACAAATGGATGTAGTCCAAAAGATCGTGGAACAAATCAATTCGCTGAGCGAGAATCAGATTGAGAATTCCACATTGGATATCATCATCCGAGGAATGAATGAATTTTACAAGTCGTGCAGAGACATACATCTCCCGCTTCTGATCAATTAGATTTACCTTTAGTCTATAGATTATTTGAAAGTTTGAAACTCAGTATAAATAGATCTTGGAGCCACTCTCGGTCAATTGTTTTAAGGTTTCTGTCGTTTCGCTGATATTGAAAACGTTTTGCATTTTTTGATCCAAATATGAGTTGTCCGCAATGACAATCTTGATCTCGCTAGCTTTCAATCCCAGGTCCTTGTTATTCAAGATTTTCTGTAGCCTTCCTGGGGTACAACACAAGACCCGAGCCCAAGTGCTTTTAATCAACTTCAAATCAACATCAATCTTATTCTTGTTAATTAATTTTAAAGATGATCCAGGGATCTCACGAAGACAGCGATGTACGTCGCATGCACGTATGGCAGACATGGTGATGATCGCAATGAACTTTCTGTCGTCAGGTGTTTCTGAGGTCTTCACAGTGCCGTCGATTTTTTTGCCCTTCTTTTTGTTCTTTTTACCAGGTGTTTTCGATGGCAACATATTGTCAAATCTCAGAAGTATAAATTTGGGCAAGTTGTCAAGATTTCTGGCCTCGGTAAACTCAGCAGTTGATCTAAAGTCTGTTTTTTTAAAATATAGCTCTGCCATTTCCAATGCAGAAAGATCTGGATTCTTTCTCCGCAAACCATCATTAATGGAATCTGCAATGACATCCGCAGATGCCTCTTTGGACAAGTTTCTCTTTTTATCTATGTCCATTTGCATCTTCATTTTCTTTTTCTCTTGTAATTTTGATCCTGACTTCGACCGCTTCTTAGGGTTTTCTGATGATTTAGTTTCGTCTTCACTCAACGAGTCCATATGCTTGTCGTCATCCGAAAGCACTACCTCATCATTAGAGAAGTCAACTTGGTAAGCCAAGCCATCATCAAGATCATCAACACTCATTTTTCAGTAATTATGAACGTTTCTTACTTTAGATGGATGTTTAAATAAATTTACTACTGAAGCCGCACCTTTGCATCGTGCACTTTATGCGCACTCTTGAGATGAGGTTCGGACATCAGAACCAGAAACTGAACCCCATATAAATCCCTAGAGATTGCTATAATATCGATGATGCTTGGGTGCAATCTTATGCGGAAGAAACTTTTTTGCCTAAAGTTTCCTGCAAGAGTACTTTCACGAAGAAAGATATATATAAATGCAGATCTCGAGCATAGATTATCTGTAGCAGACTTCCATCCGGTGATTGTTGTTGGTGCTGGCCACGCTGGATGTGAGGCAGCTACAGGATCTGCAAGATCCGGAACTAAGACTACATTGGTCACTCCAGATATCGGTAAAATAGGAACAGCGTCATGTAACCCTTCAATGGGTGGCGTGGGAAAGGGCACGTTACTTCGTGAGGTGGATGCCTTGGATGGCGTTTCATCCAAAGTCACTGATAAAGCAGGGATACATTTTAAGATGTTAAACGCATCAAAAGGTGCTGCTGTGCAAGGACCTAGAGCACAAATTGACAGGAAGATATATTTGCAAGAAATGCAGAAGGTGATATCCGCATATGAAAATCTCCAAGTTTTACAAGCGCTGGTAGAGGATATCATTATTTCCCCCTCACAACAATTACCCAAGGACTTCGAAGGCAGGTTTCATGGCACAGTAAAGGGAGTAGTTCTAGATGACGGATCTGTTCTTCTGTGTGGAAAAGTAGTCATATGCACTGGTACATTTTTGGGTGGAGAAATCCACATTGGCCTTCAGTGTTTTCCAGCGGGCCGCCTCGGAGAAGATGCAACCTTTGGATTGTCAAAAACTTTGCATGACGCTGGTTTTCGTTTGGGGAGATTAAAGACAGGCACTCCGCCAAGGCTTCTGTCCAAAAGTATAAACTACACCTCATTGCTTCCCCAGCCTTCGGATTTGCCTCCCAAGCCAATGTCTTACATGAATGAAAGAGTTGAACTTGAGGATATGTTGGTTCAGTGTCATCAAACCAGCACAACCCCTGAGTTTCATAAGATAATCAGCGATAATCTTGACAAATCTATACATATACGCGAAACCGTGAAGGGTCCCCGTTATTGTCCTTCAATAGAGTCAAAGGTGATCAAGTTTCCTCAAAAAACGTCACATGTTGTGTGGTTAGAACCGGAAGGGTTCGACACAGATCTTGTGTATCCAAATGGTATTTCTTGCACCATGCCGAGCGAGATTCAAGAGAAAATGATTAGAATGATGCCAGGTTGTGAAAATGCTGTTATGCATCAGCCTGGCTATGGTGTTGAGTATGACTATGTGGATCCCAGGGAGCTTAAACGTACTTTGGAGACAAAGTTGGTCGATGGGTTGTACTTGGCTGGCCAAATTAACGGAACTACTGGATATGAGGAAGCTGCTGCACAAGGTTGCATTGCTGGTATAAATGCGGGTCTTTCACAGTTGAGAAAGCCAGTCTTTGAAATTCAGAGATCTGGCGGCTATATCGGGGTACTCATAGACGACTTGATCACAAAAGGTGTTGAAGAGCCCTATAGAATGTTTACCTCCCGCTCAGAATTCAGATTCTCTATAAGAGCTGATAATGCCGACCAACGCTTGACTGAAAGAGGTTTTCTTGCTGGAGTTGTTGGCATTGAAAGGTATTCCAAGTTTCAAAGTGAGATGACTTGCTTTAACGAAATAAAGAATGATTTGAAGTCGATTGTCTTATCAGGAGCTAAATGGGAACCAGTTGTAAAAGGGTCTCATAAAGTGAGCAAGTCCACTGTTGTTGATGGATGGAAGCTCCTCTCATATAAGGATATGACATTTCAAGACATCATACCCTTTGTACGAAAATTGAAGGGAGGAATATTGCCGGAAGCCTACAACTCAATGTCTCGCTGGACTAACGAAAGGATTGATATTGAAAGCTCATACGAGCCATGGCTTAAGAGAGAAGAAGCTCAGTTGAAAGCCTACGAAGCGGATGAAAATTTACTTCTTCCTACCAACTTTACCTACACTAATGAGGGAACCCTCAAGCTTTCTCACGAGGCTTGTCATTTACTTAATACCATCCAGCCAAAGACAATTGGCCAGGCACGGAGGATACAGGGTGTTACACCTGCTGCCATATTTGAGTTGTTCAAATTGGTGAAAGCAGGGCAAAAAACTGTTTCGTATTAAGACGCATCAAAATTTAATTTGTACATAGATTCATATGATATTCGACGGCGTGATTTTAGCACATGCTCAAAGATTATACCACGACTTTCAAGGTTTACACCAGAAGGCGTGGCGAGTCGCAGAGAGTGGGCGCCTGAAGTCCGCTACAACCATCTGAGTTGAAGCGACTACTACAGGAGACCTATCCTGGGAGTCGATGGCGTAATATCCAATACGTAAACAGATATGGGCCATGAGGACCGTCCAGGCCGTGACTAACAGAAGGACACCGGCCGAGCTAAGACACTTGGTACGTATCTGAGAGCTGTTTAAAGGTATTTATATATATTATTCATAGCGTTTTGCCCCTTAATCAGATGAATCTAACAAAAAAAAAAACTGTCACCCATTCTTCATACATAAATCACTCTTTGGGCGTCAGATTTTCGGGATTTTTCGACCGTTTACGTAAGGTAGTTTCGACGGACTCCTGAAGACTGTTATCTAGGGACATCAACAGCTCAAGAGGAAACACATTTTGGGCCAACTTCGGGAACTCAATCTCTTCTCCTAAAAGTTTATGACGTGAATTAATGCGATTCACAAACAAAAGAGCATCTGATATATTAATTTGATCAGAGCTTCTGTGAACTGCATAATCCGTCAAATCTTGCATCACGTGCAGTAAGAATTCATTTGATTTCTGGGATAGTAAGTTAATTACATCTGGTTTTACTCTTCGTAACTTCTGTTTCTTTCGCGGAGGACTTCTGGATAAAGCTTTCAGCGGAAGGTGCTGTGCAACAGAAACCAATCCTTTCACTAAATTTTTGGGTAAGTTCAAGTTTCGGGACAGATTCGACCTCGAATTCATGGCTTGTATCCGAATAGGACTAGTATGAGGTGATGGTGTCACATGGCTCGCAAAATCAGAATTTACAGCGTCAAACGATGGTTGATCGGTAATTATATCATTGTTATCAACTGTATAGTGACCCAGGACTATCTCTGTGTGTGACAGCTCAGAATCTGGATCAGAGGCATTAACATTTGCAATGCTCAAGTCTCCACCAATGTCAGTGTCGAAAAGTTCTCGTTCTGGTTGATTTTCTTCCTTCAGCTTATCTTCTATTTCTCGACGCAGGGTGTCAGAATCGTTGTAAATGGGCACAGGATCCCAACTGGGTACATCCAATTGATCAATATTGTCAAATTTTATATCATAACTTTCCGGGGTCTTATTTCCAAGACCTATCTGTGGCAGTCGAATGGAGCGGAAAGGTCCTTCCATGTTTGATGTCAGGTTTTCCTTTTCGCTGGATTCATTGGATGACGCATCATCGTGAAGGAGGCCGAACGCTACAGGTTCTGCTAGTTTCATAAACGACTCCATTGGGTGCGTGTCAAAACTTGCTTCGGGGAGACCAGACAAAGTGTTTTCAATAATAAATTTGGATGTGTTGATCATGTTCTTCAATTTGTCTGGACGAGCTGCTTCTTCCGAAGACTCTTTGTCAAACATCAAATCGAATTTCTGCATTGGCTTCTTCAGACGACTTTCTAAAATCTGCTCGAGGTAACTCTTGAAGACCGGCTTCGAATTCTCGGGGATGATTTTGGGATCTTTCTCATGTGAGTGCACCGGTGATGGGATTTCTTCGCAAGAGTCCATTTCACCATCCGAGAGGGGCAAGGGCAAAGACAAATCAAAGTCTCGGACGGGACCCTGCGGACTTACCGAGGCAATCATGTACTGTTTGTCCAAAGCTCTGTACACCTGGTCGTCGGGCTCTTCGATCAGTTGTTTCTTTTCCTTGACAAGCGTTCGAGAAAATAGCCTCAAAAAGTCTTTATTTAATGTTCCTGAAAACGCTGACTCATAGGGAACTCCAGAAGAAGAGCGCCGCCGCCTCCTGATGGTTAAGTGGTCACTGATTTTACGCGTAGGAGTGTGCTTTCGTGAGGATATGGCCGATCGTATTCGTGAGGTCTCGCGCAGCGCTGGGGATGACTGGGTCAGCCGATGTGGAGTCATTCTTTGTCTCATGGCACTGGTTCGTCGCAGTGACATTTGACTCAGGATTTCTGGAAGTGCTGGCGGCAGAAGGGGAACCGTGTTGACCCATGTTTGGGTAGGTGCAGAGTAATTGGCATATTCCCCGTCGACTCGCACTACTCCTCGTAGGGGTGTAGTGGGTACGGTGAGTGGCCGCAGCATTCTTTTTTCGTTTTCCTAAGGTTTCACCGACCTGTGTGTACTTAGTTGTAGACCTATAAAGCGAATGTGCATGAGAGTAAGCAGCATACCCGTGAGCCATGTTTTGGTCCCGGTGTCAATCTGCAGGAACACACGGTACGTAGTGCGCTAGCGATGTAACAAGCAAGTCAAAGGACGAGCTATTGTGAAGACGCAAGTTGGTGCAAATATATTGCGTCATGCGGTTTTCTCTTGGAGGTGACTGGAACCATCATGGGGCACTTCAGTAGGATATGACGTTTTACAATTGAGAAAACAAGTGAGCGCTGTAGATGGGGCTGAGAATTGCGTCCACCTCGCACGTCCCGAGCAGCATTGGAAGAATTTTGGGGTGGAGCTGCATTTTTGGAAATCAGTACCCATGGACGTTCCGGAACTGATCTCTTTTTGTTTTGCGAGCAATGGGGAACCTGGCTCTTGCAATTAGTGTTGGCCCATCCTGGCTTCCATATGCTCTCGTCCTAAGATAGCCATGATTCCAGCACATTGCAGTCCCTTCAAAGTGCAAAGGGCTATACTGGTTCTTAAACGCACGAATATGAATTATTTCTTCGTATATCATTGATGCTCACATATAGCATTAGACTTAATTTTATCCCCATTCATCATGAGTCTTATCCTTGCTGTTCAAGGCCACCTGGGCTCGCACCATCAGTGCGCTCTGAGATCGCGCAATATCATCAACGCAGGCCTGGATACGTGACTGGACATTATACCCACACAACTAATGACTACCCCTGTCAATGGAGACAGCTTATTGACCGCCTTGGTTGCAGGCTGCTCCGCCTCTGGGGTGACTGCTTTTCTCAGCTTCCCTCTTGACTTTTTGAAGGTCAACCTGCAGCTTTCAAACTCCGCTGCCAGCTCCCAGTTCAATGTGACGCAAGACTTCTCGAGCATAAGGCAAATTATGACGGGATCCAGTGCATTAGTCACTGGAAGCATCATCAAAAACTTCGCCAGAATCTCCTCCTACAACTGGGCTTCTAATTTCATGGCTATTGACACCCTGTCTGAAAAGAAGAAAACCAGCGCCCCCAGAGTCGTCATCGCGGGTGTCATGTCAGGGTTCATGGAGACTATTTGGATAGTTCCTTTTGAAAGGATCAAGACAGTCATGATCCAGAACAACCTCCTAGAGGCTGAGAAAAGAGGCAACCCAAAACCTTCGACCGACATAACCGGTCTCTCTTTCGAGAAGCGTGTCAAGCTTCCCAACATAGCAAAACAATATGTATCTCCTCACGCTTACTACACGAGCGAGGTGCTTTCCCAGCTTAGATCTGGAAGGCCCATGTCGAAGTTTCTGTCGCCCTCTTACGGTAAACCGACACAGTTTAAACCACATCACATCAATCATCATCTGCTGAACGCTATTGATGCTCTCAAACTTGAATTCAACAAAACCCCTGCTTTAACGATGCTCAAGACTGTTCGTCAAATGTATGCTTTGGAAGGATTGCATGCGTTTACTGCCGGTACAATGATCACATTTGTGCGCCAAGTCGGCTCAGGAGCAGCATGGTTTTCCACCTACAGCGCCACTCGCCAGCTCTTAGATCCCCATGGGAAGTCTCCAGAGCCAATGTGGTTTTCTCTTCATATTGGGAAAGCCCAGCAGTCGCTCCTTTATGTTGTCTCTGCCTGTGCATCAGTGGCCTTGACACAACCGCTAGATGTGGTGAAGTCCCATATCCAGCTGAAAAACGGAAAGTTATTGTACAAGGACTCGCTTTCGACCGCTTACAAATTAGTGGCTCGCAGAGGGTTTTTGCTGCTCTACGCCGGTGGATTTCCTAGAGGAATCAAAATTGCTCTCCATGGCTCCATTACCGCTCTCCTATACAACTACTTCGAAAGAGGTATCAATGTGTTGGGTGAAAAATCTGTGTTCACAGACTAGGCATCCTCCAAGTATATGGGAACGAGAATCTCGCCACTTTTATGCTTGACCCCACAGAATGTCTTTGCGAGCAATCCACCTGAATAGCTTGGTTGGCTGAAAGCTAGGTCTTTCTTCTTTAAAGTTATCCCGTATTCCAGGTATTTCATGACAGCATTAAGCATCATGACACCGAGTCCTCTTCTCCGCCAATGAGGAGCGACCCATATTCTTGAGATGCCCAATTTAGAGTTTTGATTAATCTGCTGTGGAACAATCTCCTGCGTTCTATGCACCATCCAACGTGTCTGACTTTCGATATTAGTAATCGGTTCGGTAGCACAAAGACCAACTACTCGTTTCTCTATAACAACCATGAATGCTTTGCCTTCAAAAGCGCATGTCCTTCTTGATTTCCAGGCAGGATTTTCTGGTGGGGCATTCAATTCTCGATTCACCATCTGAAGTACGCTTTCTGCTTTCCGTATCATTTTCGGTAGGTCTCTCTGTACTACATATATCTTGCACTCGACAGATTTCTTATCAAATAGTAGCCTTGATGTTTCAAGCGGCGCGTGGCATGTCACATCGAATGATGGGCCATGAATGAATGTGAAGTGATACTTCTTATGCAGAGCCTGATCTGATTCGGAAGATCTTCGATAGGACATGCCGCATAGTTTACACGTAACCGGCTGGTCAAGAGCAGGGATGCTAAATACAGATTGTATCATCGAGTCGATATGGTGCTGGTGTTATTGAGCTTAGTCATTCGAAGAGAGGATGTTCGTTATACCATTTATTCATGGCACTGACGATCTCAATCGATGCGCGATAGTTTCCTTGGAAATCAGTCCTGGTCTTTACGAGAATGGGAAAAAGCGAATGCGGGGTGCAGGAGATCAAATTTTCAACACTACTTATCTTTCAAGGCTTCAAGATAAAATGGCTTCTTCTTTCGCAAATTTGCTTCCCGTTAGTGGTGGCTGGAAACAGCAAATCACTGACTATTTAACTGAGGACGTTCCCTCGTTTGATTACGGAGCCTATGTTGTGGGTAACAAGGAGGAAACTGCCTCGTTGTACATGAAACAGAGTGGCGTGATATGTGGAGTACCTTTCGCCGAAGAAGTGTTCAAACAATGTGAGTTGACTGTTGTATGGCACTATAGCGAGGGGGAGTATATCAGTGACGATGTCCTCTCTGCTCATAAAGGCAAAATCGTGGTTGCCACAGTCAGTGGACCCGCCAATAAAATTCTACTTAGTGAAAGAACTGCATTGAATTTGCTTGCACGGTCCTCGGGCGTCGCCACCCAGTCTTATATCACCAAAAAGCTTGCAGATGAAAGTGGCTACACTGGTTTAATTGCGGGCACCAGAAAAACCACCCCGGGCCTTAGATATGTCGAGAAATACTCGATGTTGGTTGGTGGAGTCGATGCGCACAGATATGACTTGAGTTCCATGGTAATGCTCAAAGATAACCACATCAAGTCGACTGGAAGTATTACCAAGGCCGTGCAAAGTGCTCGGAAGGTTTGTGGCTTTGCAGTAAAAGTTGAGGTTGAGGTAAGCACCGAACATGATGCGAAGGAAGCCATTGACGCGGGTGCGGATGTGATTATGTTGGACAACTTCCAGGGTCCTGAGTTACAAGCAGTAGCTCAGAGTTTAAAGAAGTACTACCAAGGTTCTAATAAAAACTTTTTGTTGGAATGTTCCGGTGGCTTGACCTTGCAAAACTTGAGTTCCTACTTGTGCAATGACGTTGACATCTATTCAACATCTTCGATTCACCAAGGAACAGGTATCGTTGACTTTTCTTTGAAAATAAACTAGGTAGAATTCAACGAATAGATGATACGCTTTTGAGTTCTAGGCTCTCAAACCCCAGGTTAAACCCTAGCACCTCATTCACGTTGCTTAAGATTTGCGAGGTGGCAGGGTCGTACGTCAGCTCAGCTTCATTCTCTTCTTCAGTGCCTTCAAAAAGTATTGCCTCGGGTGAATTAAGCAGCCCGGCGCGATACAGCATTTGGTCGTACAGTTCCTGGTTGTTTAGCAGAATGCCAGATTCATTTGAAAACCCAGTGGAGATGGGTGTTTTTTGGATAGGAAAACTGGGTTCAGCGAACAGTGCTGTAATAGATGACACATTTGACTTTTTTCCAAAACACCTGATTGCCCTAATGTGGGAATCCTTTCCATCCTGGTGATTTGCCAAGATGATCATTCGTACCACAAAACACTTTAAGAGCCCATCCCCGCGCACGCCTTTAAAGATGATATGGGACCAGCCCATAGGCTTCTCAAAGTCCACCAGACAGACCTCCATTAGATCCCAGTTGGATCCTCCAGCCATGATCTTGATTTTCAGCGGCGTATAAGACTCATCGAGCTGATAGTTTGTGAAGATGGATATACGCTCTAGAGAAACCTTCTTTGAAAACTGGAGCAGAATAGAATGTGGGCGACTGAGTAGAGCAGTATCCGGACTAGACAGGTGCTCCACATTAATTTCTGTACTACCGTCTGACTGCCAAAAGGTGTCAGGGCTATCATCTCTTAGCTGCTGAAGCCCATGGCCCTGTTTGTGTGAGGAAAGTCTCCATGTAGCCAACGGAGAGAGATCTAACAATTGCAAGGTTTCAATTTCTTCAAGCCCTTTGGCGTAAGAAAGCCTTTGTGTTTGCTCGAGAGTCGGATGGTCTGCAGATGTAGATCCCATGGATTCGGAGTTATGATTCTGGTCAGAGTTCTCTACATCATTGGAATTATCATTGAGATTCAGATCGTGAAGTGCGTCTCTATCTATATCTGAGTAAGAAGACGCATGAAGCACTTCTGCACGCAGAATGTCCTGGGCATGTGGTGTGTCATAATAGTTCATGACTGTCGCTTCTAGTAATCTGACGTCATGTGTATGAAACCGGGACGTAACTTTGGAGAACAAGCGCGGCTCCAGATTGATGCGAATTGTTGCGAGGAATTACGAACTACTATATTTTAGCAGATAAATATTGCATACAACCCCCAAATCAACTTGTTACTGGTGTGTCTATATTGAAATTCCGGCTAAAGAAACTAGGATAGATACTTTAATTGCAGAAGTAGATGTCATGAAGTTTACTAAAGCGCGATTTCAGTGTGGCCGTCCTCATCAACTACCGTCACAGAGTCAATGGCAGATTCGACATTATTCGTTTGAGCTTCAATATCTTTTTCAGTGGGAGCTTCAGCAGAGTCATCAAGCTGCTTGTGATTCCCGCTCTCGTTGTCTTCTTTCATGACTTCCGAAGCTGGCTCGGTCTGGGCGACCTTCTCTTTTTCTATAGCCTCCAGATCAGACTTACCAGCCTTGTTTGATAGTTCGTTTTTAGTCAGTACTTTTGCATCGGCACCAATCAAAGTTTCCTTGAGCAAGTC
Organism: Metschnikowia bicuspidata var. bicuspidata NRRL YB-4993; assembly: GCF_001664035.1. Taxonomy (NCBI): domain Eukaryota; kingdom Fungi; phylum Ascomycota; class Pichiomycetes; order Serinales; family Metschnikowiaceae; genus Metschnikowia; species Metschnikowia bicuspidata. The sequence continues at coordinate 934,795 of NW_017387735.1, read as the reverse complement.
GGTTGCACTCTCAACTGTCACAAGCTGCGATGCCGACCCAGTCCTGGATTTAGAAGGCCTTGGACTCGATCCGTTGGGCAGCTGGATCTTTCTGGAAATTCTGTGGGGGGTGAAAGAGGTCTGGAACTTTTCACTATGCGCAATGCCGTATCTGGACAATGCTCTACGCTTCAAGACTTCAATGTAGGAGAGCTTGTTCTTTGAGTTCTTGCCAAACTCTGCTCCGTCACGGTCAAAGAATAAAAGCTCACCATTGTCCTCGTCTTCATCCCCAATCATATAGTCGTCTGATCTAGAGGAGTCCAAGAATCCGTTGTCGTAATTTGACTCCGACTTGTCTATTTGGTAATTCCCCGTCTCCAAGTCAGTGATGAAGTGGAAAAGTAATTCCTGCAAGTTGGAGGCAACCACAACCTTCGTGTCGAACTCGCGCCCAAACAATATAATCTGGCCCATGATGCCTGCAGCACCCGGGGCCAAATCAAGAGCAATCATGTTCCCAACATAGTCCCTTGCAATAGGAATCCAACCACGGTGAACGTAGTATGGTTGCACGGCGTCTTTCGGAATGGACTTTTGGTGCATGAGGTAACTATTGGAGATCTTTTGGTGCATGAGGTAACTATTGGAGATCTTTTCCTGCAACAACTTCGAGGCGGATGTACCCTCAGTACTTGCGGCTTGCTGCTGTTGGTGCTGTAAAATTGCAGTTTGTCTCTCCATCTTCTCAGCCACCTTGGCCCAGATGGAGTACTCCTCCATTATGCTCTCAATGTCCAAGAGGGTTAATCCCATAAGCAATCCTGTAGGCTTGCCGCCGCGGAACTGACCATCGTGTCTCTTGTAGAACTGGCGCACTTCCACGGGGAGCGGTCCTGCGGCCAAGTCCTTCTCCAATTCATTCAAATCTGCGGAAGAAGCGCCGGTGTTCAAGCTGTCTTCTAGCTCTGGGTACTCCTCTTCCAAGAATTCCTCGATCCGGTCCCAAAGAGAGTCGATACTAGGCAACGGGGGCTGGCCGTTGGCGCCAAAAGTCTGCAATTCATGGGCCCCAGGTGCCCCGGAGTTGCTTACGTTTGTGGCAGAAGACCGCATTCCAGGCCGGTAGCCCACAATGTTTGAGCTGCTGGCGTTACGGGAGCTCATAAGAGAGTGTGTCAGTGAACTATTGAGTTCCTGGAGTCTCAGCGACGACGAGTTTGATTGGCCTCCAAGCGAGCCACCGGCGGAAGAGTGCTCATACGGAGACCCATAAGATGCGTAGTGATCGTCTGTGGTCACAGAGTGCACAAAAGCCTTGATAGAGTCCATAAATCCCATTCTAAGCAGAATTGTGTAGGGTGGGTATGGGGATTAGGGTTTGCAGAAGCGAGCGTGGGTCTAGCTTGAAGAGTACTGACCTTTGGCGGAGCTGATTTTCGGTGTTCGAATAAGTCCACTGAGAAAATTCGGGTTTTGGAACTTCGCTAAAGTGCGCTGGTTGCGGTGTATTCCAAATTTACTCTGGTTGCTCGTCTATGTTCAGGAGAGTAGTGAGAGAAGAGTAGTACACCATATATCTGGTGTATTCGACGCCAGCCCATGCAGCGTCTGTGCAGTGCGATTTTTGCTGGGCTTTCCCATGGGAGCAGGATATTTCAATATTTCCGAAAACAAACATGGTCTAGGTTCGCCAGCAAGATATGTGCAGACTTGGGAGCCCGAAACTGCCAGTATATATATATACTACTGTTCAAAAGAGTACAAACTAAGCTGTGTTGTCAATTCTTCATGTCACCCGGAGCTACATTATGAGGCGTAGTTCAGGCGTAGTCTCGCGGCACCATATTTGTTCGCACCTAGTGCACACCTGGCTGCGCCATGCCAGAATGTCCTCTTCATGATCCTCTTGTGAAGACAAAATAGGAAACATCAAGAGGCTCCAAATAACAGCAGCTCGATATTTTTACCTGCAACGACTCTTTAAGTGGCAACAGCTTGTTGGTTTATCAAACTACTCAATTCGTTGCTGCTGGGCGTCCATGGTTCCTTTGAGCCGAACACAAGCATTTGCAAAACACCTGATAAAAATACGAATCTATCAATTATTATGTTGTTTGATGCTCGGTCTAACATGTAGAATCATACAGCCAAGTCCTGCTTGGACTTGAGGTAGCTAAATATATCTTGTCCAAAGAAACGACTCAACAAATCTTCTTGGCTAATGTCCAATGTTGTGATGTTGGCGGCCAACTCAGCAAGATCGAAGTTGATCAACTCGCTCACCTTCGAATCTTCCTTGTAGTCTGGGTGCTTAACTACAAAATCTCTCAAGAAGTGGGCTGTGGTGGGTATCTTACCGCTGGCTCTGCCACTCACCAATGTCAAGTATTGCTGGATTGCTGTCAACTGCTGTGCAGCGACGCCTATTTTGCAATGCTTGTTATTGCTGATACAGGCCTCTGGAACCAACTTTCTCGATACATATTTCACAATCATGCGAATTAATCCGGGGAAGTGGTCGCCACCATTGATGATTTTGTCTGCAGTTAATCTCACCTCGTTGGGCTCTTCATCATCGAACTCCTGTGGAATGTTTCCGTTACTGTCATTATATCCATTGAGATAAACGGCATTGTTACAGAGTAAGTCATTTCCATCATTGAGGAACCGGTCAAACCAAGATAAATCAAAACCCTTGAAGATCTCATTGTCAACATTCCAACGTTTTGGGTTTTTGAACCAAAAAGTATCTTGTGTAGCTGCATCGACTTTATGAGCGATTTTCATGTTTTCATCAATTCTCAGGATAGGAATGTAAAAGTCCGGGTTGAACTCAAGAATAGCTTGACTAGCCAAAATTATGAAAACGGAGTACGCAGCATTTTCAAAGTCGTTCAACAGAATCTCCATAGGGCGAAACTCGACTCTCCAGCCAGGCTTTTGAGCTAAAATTTCGGTGGGAGTATCTTGAGGATACAAAGCTGGGGGCTTAAATCTTAAAGTCTGCCAGTTTGTCAGCTGAATGTTCTCAAAATGATCATTTTCCAATTCGTTGTTTTGGTCAAGCATTTCGCTGAAGATTACCAAAGGGTCTCGAATGAATAAATGGGCAAAATGATGCGCCAATGGATGATCAAAGTTCTCATCTTTGGAAAGCTGGTCGTAAATTTTCTTGTTGATGGGCGAGTAGATATCGTTGTACTCTTTCTTGAAGTACGAGCTGTCTTTATGATACTTCTCGTCGCTCAAATACGAGTCAATCGAGTCATATCGCGACTTAGGGAGCTTTTGAATAGGCTTTCCGTCTGAGCAATGCATCAGAGTATCGCCGAAACGGTTGACAAGTTTGTCACCATTTACACCGCGGCCGCCTCCCAAACTTTCCACGTGTCTTTTCAACAGATCAGATACGTCCAAACCCCCAAACAAGTCGTAGCCGGCGAAAGGCTCAGCATTCTCTTCGGCAAACGTACGGTCGTCAACAGCGCCACTGATGACATTCCATCTCACGTCCTGATCAACCAAAAATCCTTTAAACATAGGCGAGGCCGCAGAAATCGCGAGCATGATTGGAGTAAGAGGCGCCAATCCGTCGTACACGTACCGAGCTTGCTCGATATTCGCCGCTTGTAATGTGACTTGGAGACACGAGGATCCCATGCCAAAACCCATAGAGTCCATGTAAACATGACCGGGCTTTGCAGCACCAAGCCAGGGCTCCTGGTCTGATGGAAACAAGTCACGATGGGGAATTGAATCGTCCATCAACTTAGTGTTCACATCTGGGTAAATTGGCAAGTTAATAGCCACTTTACGGCCGCGTCTTTTTCTGATGTTGGCTGTTAATGTCGGAAATCTAGCATGTCTATTGATGATCTCATCAGGAAGAAACAAAGATTGAGAGGCGGGCCCGATAGGCTTGGCCTTAGGAGAAGTGAAAGCTCCGCATCCCATGCGTGGAAAGGCGGTGAATGTCAAAGGAACGATATTTGAGGGTAGTTCGGATTGCGCAACCTCTCTTCTTTTGATCATGTTCTCTTCAACATACAGAAAGTCACTGAGAAGTGTTCCGTCATAGGGTTTCAAGGGTGTAGCCTCAATCATGTAGCGACCATATTCTGGGTGGAAACTGACGTTGTTGCTGATAGCTTTCCCAGAAATTTCCGGCTTCAGAGGATCATTCAAGTCTTCTAAAATCGAGTCTTTATCAATGGCCAACTTTGCGGTCTTGTTCTCGCGGTTGATGTCGAGGAGCATGTACTCCACTTCATCACCCCAGTAGAAATGATCATTTTTTCTTCCCGCATGCTGACGGAAAATGTTTCTCAACTGAGTAATACCATTTGCACGGATATGCTCATTGTGCTTTCTAGAGCTATGCCAATCGAGAGGCGTGCCAAGCGAAAGCAATCCCATGTTGCGAGGCCCTCCAAAAAAGATATTTCCTGCAAGTGATAAATTAAGTGCTCCTACTAGCTGGGTCGATCAGGCAGAAGAGATAGCGTTACTGTTACTGAACTCTCTCTATCTCTCTCGCTCTCTATCTGTTCTCAGACCCTGGCAATAAATGGCACGCCTGTCTGAAGATTTTTATTTCGCCTCTGCTGTCTGGTGCAGGGCCTTTCACGAAAACGGCCCTGATCTACCTTCATATAGAATTAATAAGCAAGTCTCGCGCAAAACTGCCCGCGAATGATACGATAAAGGCTCACTCATCGCAGGGTCCGAAGCAAGCCTAAACCGCAGAACCTAGATAACTTTTCAAACTTCATGTAATATAAGATTTGTGGACCTACTGTGCAACCTCTCAAATTCTCTAGCCCAGGCTTGGCCACAAGGTCAAAATTGAAAAATTCTAAAGAAAAGTCTGCGCGAATGCCTATTGGATAGGCGCCATGGCACGTGCGATGACTCGTTTGTTCTATCCCAGTATGGTCTGAGATTGCGGTTGTTAAGAATGCTCCCGTTGGTGCAATCTGAACCAAAAAGAATTGTTCAAGCTATCGTCAAGTTGCATTTAGATAATGGTAACTTCACTAACTCTGTGGGGCGATGTTTGACACATCTAAATTTAATATATTACTCTCTCATAAAAACCCTCATGAACTAAGAATCAACAGACTAAACTCAGTAGAGTCCCTCAGCATTGTTTACGATACAGGCCTCTTCATCGGCCTTTCTCTCCCTCAAGTCACCAATCACAACAGCATCCTCACCTGCTTGCTTGAGCTCGGCGAGTACAGCGTTAACATTGGCTTCTTCAACGATAACAACCATACCGATACCCAAGTTCAAAGTCTTTAACAAGTCAGCAGTAGGCACTTGACCCTGTTTACCAAACCACTTGAAGATCTCAGGCACCTCCCATGCACTTAAGTCAACTTGAGCTTGCAAGTTCTTGGGTAAAGCACGGGGGATGTTTTCTACCAAGCCACCTCCGGTGATATGGGCCATTCCAAGTAACAAGTCTTTCTTGATCGAGGGAAGGAGTTGCTTGACGTAAATCTTAGTTGGGATCAAGAGCTCCTCACCGATAGTTTTGCCGCTATCGGTCCATGGAGCAATAGATTTGTAGTCAAGACCGGATTTTTGGATGATATGGCGAACAAGTGAGAACCCGTTCGAGTGCACACCGTCAGATTTTAAACCAATCAAGACGTTGCCAGCCTTCATGGAGCTAATCTTTGGCAAGATCTTGGATTTGGAAACAGCACCAACAGCGGTACCGTTAGTGTCGTAATGACCCTCGTCATACATTCCAGGCATCTCAGAAGTTTCACCTCCAACCAAAGCACAGCCAGCAGTAATACAGCCATCAGCGACACCGCTAACAAACTTGGCAGCAATGTCAACATCAAGTTTACCGGTGGCAAAGTAGTCAAGGAAAATCAAAGGCTCGGCACCTTGCACGACCAAGTCGTTGACATTCATGGCCACCAAGTCAATACCAACGGTGTCGTGAATGTTCATGATCTGAGCAATTCTCAACTTGGTTCCAACACCGTCCGTCGCGCCAACCAAGAGAGTGTCAGCTCCGTCGTAACCCGCAGCCTTGAGATCGAATAAACCACCAAACCCACCAATGTCGGAGTCAGCACCAGCCCTGGCAGTCGACTTGACCTTGGCCTTGATTTGTTCCACCAACAAGTTACCGTTGTCTACAGAAACGCCCGCTTCCGCATAGGTGGTTCCAGCACTGGCATTCTGAGCGTCTCTGAAAGCTCTATGCGCGATGTCCGTTCTGTTGTATTTCTTGTCAAAAGAAACATGGTCAACACCAACATAGGCTTTGTCCACGGACTCCCTTAGCGTGGATGCAGTGGCGGTCGATGCGATGACTCTGCCTCCCGAAGTAACGATCTTAGCGTCCTTCACGTCAGTTCCAGCATGGAAAATGTAAGTGTCAGCAGGAGGAGTCTTGATTGTGATCTCGTCGCCCTTGGCATAGGCCTCTGGATATCCACCAGCAGACATGACAACGGTCGTGGAGTAGGTGTCTTCTTTAGTCTTGATAGTGACGGAGTCCAATCTATGTTCAGCTGCCGCGAGCATCACCTCTGCCAAGTCTGTGTCGTCGGTCAACAAGGGCAAGACCGTCTGGGTCTCAGGGTCGCCAAATCTGACGTTGTATTCCAAGACCTTGGGCTCCTTGCTTGGAGACAACATGATACCAGTGAACAAAACACCGCACATGGGGTATCCGTCCTTTCTCATGCCATCGATGGTAGGCTTGATAATCTGCTCGTTTATCTTGGCCAACACCTCGCCAGTGGCGATGGGCGCTGGGGCATAGGCACCCATTCCACCGGTGTTCAAGCCCGAGTCGCCATCTCCAACTCTTTTGTGGTCTTGTGCGGCAGGTAGGTTGAAGAAAGAGTATCCGTCGGTGATAGTCAAGATCGACAACTCGTCGCCTTCCAAGAACTCCTCAATCACGATTTCATCGCCGGCAGCGCCGAAGTTTCTGTCGACCATGATCTCATTCAAACCAGCCAAAGCTTCTTCCTTGGTCTCTGGGATCAAAACACCCTTGCCGGCAGCGATTCCATCGGCCTTCAACACGATCTTGTAGTCGATCTCCTCGATGTGTTTCTTGGCCTCCTCCACGTTGGTGAAGTTCTTGAATCTGGCAGTTGGGATGTTGTGCTTGTCCATGAAGACCTTGGAAAAGGCCTTGGAGCCCTCCATGACAGCAGCCTTGGCAGATGGGCCGAAGACTGGAATTCCGACATTCGTGAAGACAGTTGAGATGCCGTCAACCAAAGGCTGTTCAGGCCCAGGAACGACCAAGCCGATCTTGTTCTCAACAGCGAATCTCTGCAAAGCATCAAAGTGCTTAGGGGAGCCTGACAATTCTGGAACGTTCTGCACCTTGTCTCCAACAGTAGAAGTACCTCCATTTCCCGGTGCAACATAGACTTTGCCAACACTGGCAGATTGGGCCAATCTCCAGGCAATGGCATGCTCTCTACCGCCGTTACCAACAACAAGAATGTTCAAGCTGGACATGGCGAGGATACTTTGATAGTGGGTTTCGAGGTTTGGGGAAAGAAACGACAATCGATGGTAAGTGGGTTCGACAGAAAACTTTTTTTTTTTTCTTTCCTTACCTATATATCTAGATGCGCTCCTCAGTTGTCTCAAATTAGCTTGACTCCGACCGAGCACATGGAGTCCGCCGCGGCGAAGACTCGATGCGCGGCACTATGCACTCCACAAAACATAGTTGTGCTGAGCACGCTGCAACTCAATCCTCAAGAAGTTGATTCTAGTCAGTTACATCCATGGAAATCAAGTCAGAACCCAGGTGGGGCTAGTTTCGCGCCTGACGTTTGCATACAATTTCTGTTTTTGCCTGAATTTCTGGTGTTAATTTACACTAATATGTACAAGGTGCTCAGATCGTAACGTCGCCCAGGCCGACAATGCCCTCGAATTTGTAGTTTTCATCACTAGGCAACTTGACGTCATTGCCTTCTTCGCTGATAGGAGTGTATAAGTAGTAGGATAATAATGCATTGGTGACGGCTCTCGTCTTAGCCTCATTCAACGAAGAACCCAAGCCTTCGCCCAATTTCTCCCCGCCGCAAAAGGCGCCGGCTACGTACATCGCATGTGCAGTCAATCTTCCGGTCTCAGCAATGAGTCTGATTTCAAGCGGAGCATCAAGTCCGACTTTCTCACAGACTCTGGACAACTCTCTGGTTGGTCTACTGAACTGGAACATTTCGGATAATTTGACCTTTCTGGACAAAACGTGCTTGGAGATGAATTCTTTGGTTGCAGTCTCGCCAGCGTGCGTGTAGTATCCACCAATGATGGCTCTGACGGCAGATGCGTACGCCTCCTGTTCTCTGGACAAGAAAGTCAAAGACGCGGTATCGAATGAAGCGACTTCCTCGGAAGCAAGCTCGTAGACTCCGGACTCCTGGGCTTGTTCTTTGTGTTGATCGAAAATGAATCTTAACTTACCGTACTGTAATGCTTCTGGCTCGTTGGAAAGATGCTTTTGCAACTTGGAGGTCTTGTCGATTTCAATACCCCAGCTCTTGCCTATTTCAGCCAAAACCTCTGAACCCATGTATGCGTCGAATGCAGCATTGTGCACCGTCATGGGAAGTCTAGGATATTTCATCAACAACGACTCCGTGACGTAGTAGGAAAGAAAATTTTTTCCCAAGGTGTTGAGGCCAAAGTTGTTGGCCAACCCGCCGAACTTGTCCAAGTTGAGGGCCTGGGACAAGGTGGAGTACGAGTAAGATTCGGGCAATCTCAAACGAGAATGCAACGCAGTCAATGGTGGCGATTGTTGTGCGGTTGACTCGGGCAATCTGTGTGTGAAAATGCTGTTTTTGTATGATCCGTAGTCCGTAAGAGAGTCGTATTTAGTGCCGAGCGACTTGTCTAGTTCTGCGGAGTGATATCCGGCGACAGGAATTCGAGCCAACGAGGGCAAGCGAGCACATCTGGAAACCCGTCCCTTCGTTAATAGCCTCAACATTCTTTAGCTCCTGGGGTTTGGGTAACGACTGGAACTTCGTGATGTGATTGTGGGTGAGGCCTCAGTGCAGTTTGTATAGAACAAAATTTTCAGCTCTGGTTTCCGCACGATCGCTTGAGTTTTTAGTCTTCACTGTGTCCATTACCTCTTCGATCAATGCAGAGAATAACTTTATCTTTGAATTTATCAGGATGAAGAAAAAAAATTAATAAACATGTGCTCGTCCATAAATCGCAACTTGTTTAGCTTTTTATTAGATATCTTTCTATGCTGGTGTTTCATTGGTGAGCACAGATTAGCCTGCGAGAGACTTGAGAGGGTAACTCGACGACCAGGATTATGCATGTAGCTACTGCTAGAACATCAAGCATGCTTTAAGCTTCCTTTTATCAGAAAGCCAAAGAAATTTTATTTGTCGTTGGACCTTTTGTTGCAACTCGATTTGAACGTGGTTAATAATTACATTTCCGTATTTAATAATTATTCTCACTCTCTGATTTTTTCAAGAAAGATCTCCATCAGCGTGGAATACTTTTAAACAAAATAAATTGACGCCTTGTTACTATTAGACCACAGATAATCACCAGATATATGACCTGTAACTATTTAAGTGATTTTCCCTCGGTCGTTTGAAAAGAAAACACGCAAGTGACAAATTAAGCAACTGATGAATCATACTGAGAAGCGCACGAGATTCTGCGACTACAATTTAGTGGCCGGCAACTTTTCTTCTGAAACTCATTCACAAATGTCGGCGCAAAACGTACTAACCCCTTATATCAAATCATTATTTCTTCAGCCACCAAACTTGACGCCCGATGATTTTGCTACCGTGCTCAGGTACATTTTTCAAGGTATCTCTTCGGACATACAAACCTCTGCATTTCTAACTGCTCTTCGAATGAGAGGACTAGACCACGAACCTGAATTCATCGCAGCCGCCGTATCGACGATTTTGGAGTTTTCTGACATTGTTCCCACCTCAGAATTGAGTGAAAGTGGGTATATTGATATTGTGGGTACTGGGGGAGATGGCCAGAATACATTTAATGTATCGACATCTGCAGCCATTGTAGCCGCAGGGATGGGTCTTAAAGTTTGCAAACATGGCGGAAAAGCTTCGACATCCACATCAGGCTCAGGGGATCTCCTCAAATCGCTAGGTGTGGACCTTTCGGTGGTCAACAAGAATACCACACCTCGTATTGTAAGCCAGTCGGATTTTTGCTTTCTATTTGCCCCTGCTTTCCACCCGGGAATGGCCAAAGTGGCGGGGGTTCGGGCTCAAATTGGCGTCCCCACGATTTTCAACATCTTGGGTCCTCTTTTAAACCCAATGCCCATCCGTGCTAGAATCCTCGGTGTATTTTCAGAGCAGCTCGGTGAGTCATATGCCAAAGCTGCTGCGGAGTTAGCCAAAAGATCAGACGTACACTCCAAAACCATGGTGGTATTTGGAGAAGTAGGACTTGATGAAATTTCACCGATTGGACGGACAAAATGCTGGTTGATCGATGCAGACGGAGAAATAACCATAACGTTCATTTCTCCCCAGGACTTTGGGTTGCCTGAACACAGCTTGAGTCTGGTAAGGAGTGGAACGCCTCAGGAAAATGCCGATATATTGACCCGTATCTTGCTGCAAAACGACCCATTATATACCATCAAGGAAAGAGACAACCACCCCTTGGTTGATTATATTTTGATGAATGCTGGTGCACTCGCGGTCGTCGCAGGACTTTGCGATAGCTGGAAAGATGGGGTAGCCCAAGCTGCCCATGCAATTACGTCCGGTTGTGCTTTAACTGCTTTGGAGCGCTTTAAATCTGCTCTTGATGAAGTAAGGCAGCTGGCTTGATTGGACAAATTGCCTTGAATCGTCCATCATTATATGATAATATTCATGCGGAGAACTAGAAAGTAAAACCGCAACGAATATTCATATTCTCCACAAGTTGGAAACGCCTCTACACATTTAGGCCTATAGAAATACTGATTATTTATTGCCTAAATTTTAAAGATACTTTCTTGTGATTAATCCTCCTGCGCTTATGCAGTGTCAAAGCAACGCTGCCAATTTGCAGAGATATGTCGTGCGCGCACAAAATAAATCCACCAACCACGGTCCTGAAATACCAGTCTAGCATCAACACTTTGAGAATCAAATAACACAGACGCAACATGGCCCACTCACCACCATTAAACATATATGCTATTACAGCAATGGGCACGTTTGTTGCCACTTACTTGTGGATCAAATCTCCTTTGAAGTATCGGGGGGCATCTGAGAATAGACTTAGTCCAAAGGCTGATCTCGCTTGGAGAGAAGGTGCTCAAAAGTGGCTTGATAACAAGTCCTGATGGGTCAGGTACTTTATTTTCACCAGAGGCGTTTTTAAGTTAAAGTTCATAGATTTGAATACATGTATATTGAGCGAGTGTCGAAAGTGGCGTAACTTAAAACGGCAGAAGTGGATTGATCAGTTTAGCTTTAAAGTCGCTAAAGGCGTGGCTCTTGCGAAATCGTCCCGGAGCTGGAGTTTTACAAGATCGCTTTCCAATTTGATAAAGCACCATAACCACCTTCTGAAAATTTCAAGGAATTCCAATATCGCATATCCAAGCGACAAGTAGTCATATCCAAACAAGAAATTGCCAACATGATTCTGAAGTCTCAATTTAATCTCGGTTTCTTTTATGACAAATACCTTAAACACCCAAATAAAGCGAATGACAAAGTCAAAGAGAATTACAAGGTAGTAACCAGGATACCCTTTGCATACCAATTTGCTGGGACTACGCAATAAAAGCGCCTCTCCAACATTCAGTCTGAATAGAATATCAAATGCTTCGAATCCCCAGTCCATTTTTATATCCCAAATGAACAGGTACATCGAGCTGAATGCCAGGAGAACATACCACCATCTGTTTAACTTGTTTAGGGTTTGGGATCCATCTGCATCCGATACAAGTCCCATGTTAATCTTAATGAGTAGGTTGATGAGCACAGGTCCGAGCAGTGCCAAATACTTACACATATTGAGAAGGTGTTGTCTTTGACGTGTCGACTTGAACTCATACCAACACTGCTTCATTCTAAGAAGCGCTGGATATGATAAAACCAATGCTTCCACTTTGTTGTTGTACGTGATATCACCTGGCATAAGCATGACCCAGAGGAGTGACGCAAAGTCATTTATAACTTTTGAGTAGGAGGTGAGTGTATCAGAAAGCAAAATGTCGTTCGTTCTCATGGTTGCAGAGTTGATGCGACCCACAAGAACTCTTTTTAACGTCGCGTTCACCCTGTTTTGACCCCAGGTGTCACCCAATCTGAAAGATGTATATAGACTGATTAGAAGCAAGCACGCCGGTAACCATGTAGCAGCAAGTTCAAGAATAGGAGAGCCGGGTAAAACTATTAAACACGTCCAATAGACAACTAAACCCGACGAGGTGAAGGTGAATGTCTTTGCAAAGGTCTTCCGGATCCCCATGATTAATAGCATATTTTCGCTGGATTCGGCTGAACTCACAGTAGCCATTTCCCCTGTGACTACCTTTACGTCATGCCCATCTCCAGAGAACTTGTGGGAAGAATATGCAAAGTTCAATAAGGCCAAGCAGTTTACCAGGAAGCCATTGTAGATGACCCACACCAAGGAGTAAAAAAGGAAAACACCTAGTTGGAACATTATAGCAACACGATGCGGCAAGGGAATCACATCATCAAATGTCAACGGAGACAAACTCCGGTCGATCATGGTCTACTAATGGTGGTTGGACAGTTTCGAGCTCGGGTTGAACTGGGAGCGCGCTCTGCATGATACCCTGACACGTACCGGCAACGCTGGGCAGCAAAACAAATCTGGCCGAGGCGAAAATTGGGAATTTCAGATGTTTACCAAATCCCGGGACCCCAGCACGAGATGAAACACAAATAACTTACGAAAACAAATCCTCGAAGAAAGGTTCAGTCTTGATACCGACACGCGGGTTCAAGATCTAATACAGAACAAAGACTACTCGTATAATACGACTTAGCTCGAGTGGGAACTACAACACCCAAACCAAGAGGTGAAAAAGAAGAGCTCGAAACAAGCTTCAGCCACGTGTTACGTGTAAACATTTAATCATGAGTTGTCATGTTTAGCATGAAAAAAACATCATTAGCTTGCGAGCTCCTCAGAACCAACTCATTCAAAGAAAAAGTCAGAGAAAAAGGCATTGCTCAAAATGATCTGATATTGTTAGTTGTGCCACTAGAAGATTAACTCTTGCTTTTTACGATGTCAGAATTTTCAGTGTATTAGTCGAGTCGGTCATCGTCCTGAAAAGGATCCTCCGTCTGGGGCGACAACTTGTCATCATGTAAAGTGCAAATGGTATTTGAAGAGATTGTCACATACATTTAGACTGAATCCACCAGGGCACAAATACCGCCTTCTATCAAGGGCCGTATTGGCATCCAAATGATTCTCAATCTGCTTGGAGAAAAGTCCGTATGGAAGAATGTGGTTAAGCTCCTCGAGAATTTTTCTTTTTATGTTTGATGCGCGATTACCCGGAGATGGACAAGACTAATAGCGGCATAGGTCTGAATGGCTCGCGTGAGGATATCCTGCGGATAACCCCAGACTGTATTCTGACTTGGGCCGCGGGCCAATTCATGGAAGTAAAGGGTAGGCCCCAAACATGCCTCTAATTAAACTCGCACAAGAGCATTTGATTTGATTTTTCTCCTGATGAATATTGATTGTTTTTCAAAGCAGATTTTACTTCTTTTGTCCAAAAGAGCGTGGCCTTTGCCCAAGTCATCGTAATCGTATCTCTGGGTTAGGCTTCCTACTGATCAATCTTCACGAACCCAAAACTGTATTCCCATATGCACTAACTCATTCTTTCTTCCTACTTTTTAACTTGTTCAACTTAACCTTCCTGTTATTCTCTCTCCGCTCGGTCTTAGTCAAGTACCTGAACTTTTTCTTCTTTTGCTTCTGCTGCGGCTTTGATACTCCACACACCACAGCGTACTTTTTCGCACGCTCAATCGACTTCTCCAATACCTCCTCGGACTTGCTGAGATTGACGTTGTTGGTTTGGGCCATGAGGTCTAAGGAAGATTGGCCCACTCTGGCAAAGTTGGGATTCTCAAGCGCCTCGACAGTCACAGTGGTCTCGTCATCCACCACCGCATCGCCCAATGCCTCGAGATTGTCTATTTTGTAAATCTGTTTTTTCTGGAGAATCCCTTTGAGAGGTTCATCATCCGAGGCAATGTCGGATGGCTTTTCTTCATTGTCTTGATCGTCGCTACCAAAGCCCTCCCATTGCTCCTCATCATTTTCCTGCTTCAATATCTCGCTGACATCCAAGTTTTTGGCCTCCTTCAACTCCTCCATCTTTGCCTCAAATTCCTTTTGTTTCTCTTCCCGAATCTGTTTCCTCTCCTCGATCTTGGCTAGTCTATCCTGCTCTTCGTGGAATTTCTTGGCCTTTTTTTGTCTCTCCACCTTTCTTTTATGGAATCCGGTCAAGAACTCATGCCTGGAATCTTTGTCAAAAACAACCTCCTCAACACCAAACTTTTTCGTCTGCTTACTACGGTATTTACTACCTCCAGTAAGAATATCCCGATTCGTTCTAGGGGATGGTTTTTTGTTTGCCATATTGCAATTAAACGATTGTCTGGTGGCTTAACTAGTGCTACTGGAAAATTTCGCGATGAGCATTCAGTACCAATCTTGAGCATTCCCCACGCGAGGAAAAAACCTAGCGAAACAAGGTAGAGATATATAGAACAGTAGAGATCGGAGGCCCCACACATACTTCATCTTCTTGTTCAGAACAAACCATTTTCTTTTTTTCCTCAACACTCACCTGCTGACTCTTGAATATCATCGTTAACCATGGAAAGTATAGAAGATGTTAGTGCATTTGTGAGGTCGTTGGATGCCTCCATCGACAACCTCAGCGAAGCATTAGACCCCGTGTTCTCCCAAAAGCTAGAAGATCTCATTTCGAACTGTCTGCTGCCACAAGAAAAAGTCAAAATTTACCATTCTCATTTATATACGGTAATCTCAATTCTCTTCGCCTATATCAAAGTTTTGGGAATCAAAACAGAGACACATCCCATCATGAAGGAACTTAACAGAATTAAAGCATCTATGAAGGCGTTTAAAGAGATTGAAATATCGGCAAACAAAAGAGACGATGAGTCTAAGAAGTCGGCGGAGGCTGCCAACCAGTTTCTTCAACGAACCTTGGGAACTGCCGTGGGGAATGCTGCCCCTGACCATCTAAAATCTCCTGCGATCAGTTCAGCTAATTTCAAAGGGACGCATACAAAGTTCACTGATGAGGACAATTTGCAAAATGAAAGTCATCACACGCGGACAAAGACACAGAGTAAAGTCACCAAACCAAAGCATCGGAAAAATTAGTTCCATATTTAAATTATACGATTTTTATGTGTCAATATACCTTAGTTCAAAAGAACTCATGAAATATATGTTCTTCTTGCAAGTGTTTTTCCACGACAGCATACACCTCCATTAATAGATGTGGAAATTTTTCATTGAAGTAATTGTAAAATCCGGACGGCAATGGGCTCATCTGACTTTGCAATTCTGTGGGCATGTCATTGTAATGGTGATACTTATTCCTCAAAGCTCTTAACAAGTCCATAACCTTTTCAGTGTGGTATTTTCGGTATTTTCCCAAGTTTTCAATGAAATTGGAGTTAAACTTTCCAAGCCAGTCACCCTGATGGACTTTGAAGCTGATTTCTTCCAAAGTGAGAAGGAGATCGCTAGGAGGATCTCTTCTTTCGATCTCAAATCGATCACTTACTTTCAATAGAAACTCTAGTTTTTTGCCCGTGCTCCAAAATAGAGGATGCTTTAGAATAGCCACAGTATCCGGTCTCATTTTTGGATCAGTGTGTATCATCAAATTGATCAAATGAGTCGCCTCCACATGATCCCTGGGACATCCTCTGATCAATGGCGACAAGTCACAACTGCCTTTAATAATGTTGGCTTCACGAAGATATCGGTCACCAAAAGGATGACACCCGTCAGTCAAAATATAGAAGAACACACATCCAAGCGAAAAAATATCAATGGCTTTGGTCAATCTCTTCTCTATTTCGACAGAGGTGAAGTTTATGTGGTCCCGATTTTGAGAAACAAGAAACTTTTGAGATATATCGCAATTACTGCCAGGATGAAGAAGCTCAGGCGCTCTCCAGCCTGACGTTCCTGATGCAGCAGTGTGCGTGGTGGCGCCGAATGAAGACTGATCGGCATCTAACTTTTTGCACAAACCAAAATCAGAGATTAAAAGTCTAGTGCTCAGTATATCAAAATGTGTCTTCCTTTGAGTTGTCTCCCCTAAAAGAATGTTTTGCGGTTTCAAGTCTCTATGCACAATCTTCAAAGAGTGCAAGTAACTGAGTCCACTAGCTAACTGGTGTAACAAATCGTTACGACTAGTAATGTTGAGCTTGGATTTTTGCGGGAGGAATCTCTGTTTTTCAATGAGATCTTCTAGTGAGCAAACACAACGCTCTAAAGCAATATAAAGAAACTTCTCTTTGAGGTTGGATTGCGAACAAAAGTATCGAATAACATTGGGATGATCATCACTTTCTTGTAGTAGACGAACTTCATGGTTTGCGATGTCATAAAAATCAAAAAGCATTCTTTTAACAGCGACGGGTCTGTTCTCAAATGTTCCTTCATAAACAACAGTTCCATGAGACCCATATCCTAAAATGTTATTGGAGATCACTAGATTCTTGTCAATCTGAAGCTTCTTCAATTGGTTGTCTGGCTTTGCAAATGTGTTGACGAGTGAAAGAGTGGAGATAGCATCGTCCTCGAGAAGCCGATCATTTTCTTCATCCATAGTTATCGTCCCGCTAGCATCGTCCGATGGTATTGGAACTGACGATTCTTCATCGTCACTTTGTAGTTTTTTCAGTTTTCCACCTCTCTTGCCCCCTCGGCTTCCTCTTTTGCGTTTCTTTTTGGAAGTACCGACGAGGCCTTGATCATCCAAGTCTTCATCAACCTTTAAAGGTATTTCAGATGTTCCTTTCTGATCATCGTGAACAACAGAAACTCCTGGGCTAAAAACATTTTGAGTATTTGTAGTGGTTTGCAGCAACCCAGCAGACTGCTGAGAATCTGAACAGTCAAGGAAATTTGGTTCAGCGACTAGCACTGTTTCTCTAGACGAGGCTTCAAGCATATCTTGACTCTCGGAAACTTTTATTTCAGTGCTTTTGATTTCCGACTGGTGTGATTCATCTTTCCAGTGCTTGATTTGGGTGTGTTCAGGGCTCAAATACTTCAATTTTTGTGCGATCTTAACAAATGCTATGAGAAAAAGAAGTAAAGTGAACATGACAATCAAGTCTTCGGATATGCGCCTAAAAATCAGTAGTTTTTGAGTGGAGATAGAATCAATTGCACTGCTGTGTTTGTGATAAGTGACAGGCAAAAAATCGTTTTTTGTCTTTTGACCCCGGTGCACATCCTGATGTGAATTGACCACCGCCAAGTCTCTTTTGGAACTTTCTTCAGCCAATGGAAAGAAGATGCCATCCATGAGACTTGGAGCCTGTCCATCCCTCAGGCTCCATTGAGAAGGATTAATCAAGTCATGAGGACTCCCGCCAATACGTTGGAATTCATCACGCCTAAACTTGCTACCTGGCTGATAGGAGTTCGCTGATGACAAAGAACCATAGCTGTGAATCCCACTCAAAAAAAACACAGCATCAGGCTCATGAACATTGAAAGTGCGCATTTTTTCGATCGCTAGGTGCTCCAAAAACCCTTTCTCGTATTTTTGCAAAGCCATCTCATAAGGTGATGTGGGAGCAGATTTTATGAGCGTAGGAAAATTTCTATAGCTCATGGCGTACCACTGTGAATTTTGGGCTGTCTTATTAAGAAAGCATAATCCAAAATTCGAGCTATTGGGTCCATCTGCCACATGTTGCAACTGATTAAATTCCTTTGCTGGGTGGGGGATGGCGATACTGCTGCCATTATCGAGATGACTGAACACATCAAAAACAGTCACTGCCATTGACGGAAGCCTACTCATCCAAGCCGGCGCACCCAGGGCGTGGTTGAGGGCCAAAAGTGACTTATCGTGGAAAGGAGTGAAGTAGAGCTTATCGACAGAGTCACGGTTCTGGATCATTAAATCGTTGTCAATATTGTTTGGGCCCCAATGTGCGTACGTCACGTTCCATACAATGCTGGAGTCGACTTTGGAATGTATGGAGAGTTCGTATGTTGTTTTCCCTAGCATGATGTGATTGGACATTCTGCTGATATCTTGATTTATGCCCATGTATTGACTTGATACGGAACAAGAGTCAGAGTTCAGCTGCAGCCCAAACATATTGGTAACTTTTCCCGTAGACTTATCGAGGGTGTAGAGAGATGTTTTTCGAGCTCCAGTGTATATTTTGTCGTCTCCATTCAACGAAAATGGTGACTCCATCACCAAATTCTTGATGGAAGTCGGTAGCTTATTGAGACCGAACTCGGGAGAGAAATAAAAAAGCGAGCCATCCTCAAAAGGCTCCACAAACCAAAGTATGTTGGAGCTTGTGTCTTTTTTGAAGCTTGATCCCAGAATATGCACTAAGGGCTCGTCAATTGGCAATGTCCACATACTAGCTCCAGTTTTTCGATTTAGCCCATGGAGACTTCCGTCAACATCACTCACAATTATGAGCTCATCGAGCTGCCAATCAGACAATACCCGTGGTTCTAACGGGGATATGCTTTCGCTAAGAATACCACCGGACTGTATTGCCAGATTTGGGGATATTGTCGGCTCTGAGACAGTACTTTGCAACGTCCGTGCAGCAACTGACACGGAAATGTAGATCAACGAAATGAAAATATAGAAAATTGATTTTGTCATTGGGAATAATCTTACCAAAACTTTCGACGGCTATTCTGTCAAAGGTAATCTCTCCGAGGGAGAAATGTGAAGTGAAATGCAGGGGGTTTAGCAAAGACCAGCGATTGCAAACCCTCTTTGGGGAATGGATTCTCAGCTCGGAGGCAACAAAGAGAATGATGCCGAAATGAAAAGCAACAAGGATAGAAACAAAG
Source organism: Metschnikowia bicuspidata var. bicuspidata NRRL YB-4993 (assembly GCF_001664035.1). Lineage (NCBI taxonomy): Eukaryota > Fungi > Ascomycota > Pichiomycetes > Serinales > Metschnikowiaceae > Metschnikowia > Metschnikowia bicuspidata. Next base: position 915,661 of record NW_017387735.1, on the reverse strand, counting down.
TGGATCGAGTGAGATTGAAACGGACAAGTGAGAAACAATTGAGAGTATCTGCAAGTCCACTCAGAGAGAGTCTCGATCCAGGACTCAGAGAAATTTGTATAAGAATGGGAGCTGGGTCCACTCAACAAACGTATCTATTGATTCACTCGTATGAAAAATTATGAGGTTTGAGTAGTCTGGCGTGTTAAATCTGGTCTTAAAAGTATGGGCTTACGGTTTGCGAAAGTACAGCGAAGGCTAATTTTTTCTTCCCTTTCACGCACCAAATTCCAAATTCACTCGCATGTTCTTGCAATAGCGATGCAGGGCCATATGATATGTTCTTCCACGCAGAATTGTGACCTACACTGGTCGATTATACTACGTTGAACTCTATTCGAAAGAATCATTCGCTCGTGTTCACGATTAGGGATTATCAGTGTGTCTCACTCAGTATGCTTTAGAACTTGAGTTACACCATGTTCAAATTGGACGTTTCTTCTTATTACCCTGCCTATGTTTAAGTGGCCCATGCTCTGTAGTTCCTCTGTTGCATGTTTCCATTACAATCAGATAATTCCTTGACATAATACATCAATCCGCTTTTTTGTCATCCGTATTATTTCTTTGAAATTTTCATCGGCGTACTTTTCATCGTACATTTTCTCATGTCGTGCGTCTGGGTTTCCTTCTCCCGTCCTCGCTGAGATCCAATTCCACAATTGCGCTTCATTTTGTTTCCTGAATTGCTCGTCGTTAAGATATATCTCCAGAGAGGGCATCATGACGTACTTGTTGTTGCCTAAGAACACTGTTTTGGAAGCAGGCGCACCACTCGATCTACCCCCCATAAGACTTACTAGGATATAGGAGTATAATAGCGACAAGAAAAACAAAACAACGCCACCAGTGGCAGTGCTGTTTAACATTGGAATCTGAATAGGAATTGTCTGTCCAATATGATCCAAAATCTCAAGAATTTGCTTGTAAAGACTTCGCGGTTCTGGAGTTTGCTTGGAAGGTTCTGGGGCTTTGCGAGCCGATTGACTTTCAGACTTGTTTCTTCTTCTCTTCTTCTTTGCTGTTCCCGAGCCACCACTACGGAGAACATCAGTCATTGTGTCTGTTAGCACCTTCATGGAGGATTTTTGACCGTCCAAACTGCCTTTCTCTACCGCCAGTTTTATCCAGGATTTTGCACTCCACTCGACAAAGGTATAAACAGTCAAATTTGTGGTGTTTTTTGGTCCCCAAGTGAAATAAAACCGTGTTTTTACCTTGAAAGAGTTACCCAGGGGCACATCTAAGTTTTTTGTCACTTGTTCTAGTTCACAGTAGCTCGCGAAATCGAAATGATGGAGGGTCTCTGTGATGTTGCACTTAGTTTGTTTGGGTCCAATCGGACCGCTTAAAGGCTTAGTATACGAATACTCTCGCTCTTTATGCTGGGAATCGAGCTCTGTTAGCTTTTCCTTGCTAATATCAAAGTTCTTTCCCTCTTCCAAAATTTTCACAAACGCAGAACTATCAGGGCCATACAATAAATTGTATACAACACCTAGTGGAGCATTAAATGTATGTTGTAAAATTTCTACCTCGCCATCCACTTTCTCATGTTCAAATGATGTCTGAGAATGGCGTTTTGGACCCGGGTTAGGAAAACCTTTGAAAATACTCTCGCCTGTTTTGTCATTCAAAGAGGGTTGGGGGGCTTTGTGACCATCAATGCTATCAGTATCGATATCAGACTCAGTTCCCAGTACTGAAGAATCCTGTACACCTGTCGACCTTTTCATGTCTTTAAGTTTACTCTTTTCGGAAGATTTAGACAAAAAGGTTATATCATTAGCATCACTGGTATGAAGCAGACTCTGATCATCTTCCGAAGTTTTTGTTGACTGGGCAGAAGCCATTTCATCTGTATTTCCCAAATCTTTAGTGGTTGATTTTTTCGACAAAGGCTTCCTCCTGCTTAGGCTTCTTCTTGATTTCGTAAAGCAGTCGGCACTGTTGTCTTGTAATGCATTGTGCCATACTTGAGTTATCATGTTGAAAGTTGTATCACGCGAGAGAAAAGTCGCAAAAACATATTTCTGATGAAGTGTACGAATCACCATGCCATTGGGAAACAAAACTGCGGTAGATTTCTTTTCAATTTGGATGATTTCTTGAATCGGTACAACGAGATTCGTGACCCATCCTAAAATATTTGAGTTGAAGCAGATATAATTCGGCGAGAGATACATTTTTCCATGCACCAAAATATCCTTCGAAAGAGCACATGAGACATCTGCTAAGAGATGCTCACTGGCGGGAATCTTCTTGAATAAGTTATGGAACTCTTTGTCTTTTTTGGGATGGACGTGGAGCTTTGATGGGCTTTCAAGAATATGGTCAAGCTCCAAATTTGAGAACTCGCTTGGATTGAACGTATGACAATCGGTCCCGTCAGTTTCAATGGTGGGCTCGGAGGATAGCGATTCTACAGTTGAGCCATTGGAAATTGATTTTCGTCTGACAACTTTGCTGTCTTGGGTTCCAGACACAAGTAGCGTATTGTTGTACGTTTCTGCCGGAGAAGGCTCTCTTTTTCCTGACTCATCTGTTGAATAGCTTGAGCGTTTATGCAACGATTCCTTCGTTTCAAAGTGAACAAGCGAGAGGTCTCCATCACCCAAGATATGTATGGGAGAAATATGCTTGGGCTCAAAATGGACATTAGACGTACTCAACGATGAAACGTCCCCAGTCCCCAGTTGTCTCGCAAAGGATATGTCGTTGGAACTCACCTCCAGATTTTGTGACAGAAGTGGAATGGAAACCAGAAGTTGCTGCAGTTTTCCCACCGTGTCCTTGGAGTTAGTGAGGTCGAACGATTCGACCGAGGCTCCGTGTTTTGTCTTCATCATATTTGCGGCGTTGTGGGCAGCATTCATAAGCGAGGAAATGAGGCCATTGGACTCATCTCGGGGCAATGCGCTGGTAGCATTTGCGTCTTTGCTTGTAACAGATTTTAACTCAGGGGTTCCATGGTATGAGGTTTGGAAAGTTGGAAGATCTTGCGATGTTTGGCCACTTCTCACTGATGGAGATTCAACGTTTGCGGACATGCTTCGTTCATGGATGATGCATATACAGATGTGCTTTTATTTTGAAGGTTAAAGGAATCAGCAATAAGTGGCTGATGGGATATGTGAAAGACAGATTTTAAGGAGTTCCAGTAATTTGTAGCTGAAGCTTATGCCAGCAAGCAACTACAGTACAAGCAATGAGAAAGTATGGGTGTCTGGAAACAGGGTGCGGAAGTAGCCGCAGTGCGTGGCTCACTCCGCGCTATAAGGTACGGGCAACCAAAAAGCCACAGCCGAGTTCGGAACTAATGATTTTCCTTGCAACATGATAGCTTTGGATCTGGGCAACGTATGCTTTTTTCCAAAGAATGGTACATGAATACGTATGGACCTGCTAGATGCTCCTTTTAAAGTCCAAAAGAACCAATCAAGAGACCTCGCACCTGCAACTACAGCACGTGACCAGGATAGGGACAATTTCATGTTCTTATTTGGGTATACGTGGATGCCTGATCTATCTATTTTGACGTTCACCACGCGTCCAGAGAATACATTGACATGCTTCTTTCAAGTACTGGGCCATCACTTAAAAATTGGGGCCAAGAAGGATTTGACCGCCTGTGATTGCTTGTAGCTAGCATCGTAGTCAATTGAGAACAAGGTAAGGGAGGACTTGCATTTTTCCTCAGCCAACAACCAAGACTCGGATGGCAAATCACAGTCACCAAAGACACACTTAGTGGTGGCTTCATACAGACCGTACTTCCAGACAGGCATACCGCTGGTCTCGTTGAAAGTGAGGTCGGGGATCTCGGAGTCGATACCAGTCATTCTCGTGTAAACGTACTCTGGGTCGGTACAGTCTTCACCCACAGCAGGGAAATTGACGTTGATACCAGTAGTAACTGGAATCATGTTTGGTCTGTTCTGGAAAGACTCAAATAAGGTGTCCACAAGATCAACAACCTTCTTGGCCAAGATGTTAGCACCAAAATTGGTGTCGTTTTGGTAGCTGATATCATCCTGGAAGAACGAGTTGTTGGTCATGGAACCAGAGAACGCAATTCCTGGAATGCCTCTGTTGACAGCGGAGTAGATGGCACCAACAGTTCCCGACAATGTGTACAAGCCAGGAGACAAGTTGGTACCCTCATTGGGGCCACCAACAACCAAGTCAATGGTTTTGTTGCCGAAGTACTCTGGAATAATGTAGTTCAAACCAAAGGCAACACACGAAGATGGGGTACCATTGAAGTACCAGATGTTCATGTCGTTATCTTCATGGCCCCAGGAAGGCGCACCTGCGGGTGGGTAGTTGAAATCACCGCCAGCAGTTAAGTTTTTGCTAGTAGGCAAGCCGAATTGACCTCCGTAACCGGATCTTTGTTGCACTGGGGCAACCAAGATCACCTCGTGACCGGCACTCTTCAATTCTCTATAAGCTGCACGGATGTTGGTAGAAGCCCAACCGTCATCATTAGTAAGCAAAATGGTCTTGTTGGAAGAACACTCGCTCTCATTCGAAACTGGAGCAGAAGAGACCGAGAGAGCAGTAGCAAGAGTAGTGAAGATCGAAGAGAGTCTCATTGATTTTAGTTTTGGTTAGATAGACAAAGAGAAAGATTTCCAGAGTCATGGGGCAGACTGCCTGCTTTTAAGTCACATTGAGCCTATAGCCATCATTGAATAAGGTATTGGCTTCAGGCATGATACGAGCCAAATTCGGAATTAGGCATAACATGGACCCGGGGTTATTGCGTGGCATGCATACAGTCATGTCAAAAATTGGCACCTCTATTGATGTGAAGCCACGCGGTTGTTGCGCCGCTGACAAACGTTGGCATCAGCAGAAAAAAATAGGAGTCTTTTGCCGGAATAGAGATCGTGTTTATTAGCCTTGCCCTTTTCAGTAAAGTACTTGCATGACTGTTTTGGTTTCGTGATCCTTTTGAAGCCGTTCGGTCGCAAGACTGTCTATAGCGGGGCTCTAAGCCTGCTTCCCACGTGCAAGTCGGAATTCAAATATTAGTTGTACCTGAACTAAGGCCCCACGTTGCAATTTCATGTATGACTGGGCGGTTTTGAAGAGCTGTTTTACTTTATCTAGCTGTGCGGCTTGAGAAAAACCGGGCTGCCTTGGGCCGACGTCTACGCGCAACCATCAGCGGAGATATAATGCTTCCGATTGAGTCGCTGAAATTCATTGGCGTCTCTGTTTCAAACCGTAAGCTCATCGACAATTTTTGCTGATTCAATAAACCAAATGTCAATTCTGTGCGCTTATATATGAGATATGGTGTGAAGCTGAAGTCGTTTATGACATCGCTCGCGTACACCTGTATCGTTTGCATAGTAGTCCTTGTCATTTCGGCTGGTGGTCGTGCACTCGCAACTGGTGTACTCGCGGTTGGCCGTCACGTGAGCTTTCCCCTCAATTTTTGGCAATATAATATTCCCAACCAATCATTCAGTGTTTACTTTAATATGAAGCACACGAAGACAACTCAGAATATATTCGCCCGCTAGGTCAGACTCTTACCCAAACCGACTTGACTGGTTTGTCCATTCTTCTCCGTGCACCAAAGCACTTTCAGGCGTGAGACCCACCTCGGTACTCGCGCACATGCCGAAATGCCGAGACTACTCCATAGATAGTGTCGGTCGCATTGATATACTCAAATATCCACAGGTCTTGTACGCCACAAACAGTCGCCCAGAGTCACAATCGTTGCAAAGAAAATTATATCGACACCATGCCGATATTGTCAACATTGGCGGCGTTCTTCCGCCGTCATAAAAGAAAGCTTATGTTCACGTCTGCAGCATCAGTCACGGCATACTTGTTGTTCCACCAGTTGGTGATAAAACGGTTCCGTAATTTCCAGAACTCCTTAAGACAAGAGCTATACGTGAAAGAGCAGATCAAGAGAAGGTATATTCAGACTCAAACAGATTGCTACCTCACCATTTTGGCATTATTACCAGTACTCACCCACCCCATCATGGTACATTTGCCTACCGAATCGATCACTTCTGCACTCAAGCGGAAGAAAAATGTCAATCGGGAAATGAGTGACTCTCTAACTACCGAGAACTTGCTAGCACATTCGGAAGAAAATCCTTCCCTGTCTTCTTTGGATATGCAGCATCTCATGTCCAAATCCAAGTTGGAGTTGTGGAACGACTTGAAAGTAAAATCCATTTCCCGCATTCTCGCCCTCATCTATTCTTCATCTGGTCTACTTTTACTCACTAGATTGCAGCTTAATATTCTAGCAAGAAAGTCTTACCTTGAGCTGGCCATTGCCATGGCCGGGGGCTCGCCACAAACAGGGTCGCAGAACTCTTACGACTATTTCATTGAACAGAGTTATTTGTCTTTGAGTTGGTGGTTGCTAAATCACGGGTGGCTAGAAATTTCTGACCGTATTGAGAAGCTAGTTGAGCGCAAGTTTTCTGGAATAAGTCCCAAGACCGAAATGACAATGGAAAAGTTCAGCCAAATGTTGTCGGAAATCAATGACGATGTGTTCTCTGACATAGAATGTCCAGTAATGCATCTGATCTACCCAATCAAGTACGATGACTTGATAGAGACTCTCATGAGTACCAACCCTGAGCTTGTCAGCGAGCTTGAGGGAAAGGATCTGAACCTTGTTAAATTGGTCAATGAGACTAATTACGTTTTGACAGACGCATTCACGCTGCACGTATTCTCGAAACTAGTTCAAAGTGGCCTCAGTACCTTGTACGAGAACATTCTGATACAGCTTAATCCCGAAAGCCAAGCGGGACGTGCCAACAAGCTCGCGACCTTCTTGGCCCAGCTTTCAGTACAGTCAGCTATGTTGGGCGATTCCCAGAGCTATTCAGTTGACAGCGAGATTCCAGGCAACGCCTATATAAATAAAATCAATGATGTGGATGAACTCGAGGAATTCAGTGCCAGCATTTACTCAAACTTTGAGTGAGCTTGTATTCCGAGATCCTCTCCGGAGACCCATGATAGTTCCATAAGGGGTTGTGACACTAAGAAATACAAATATTTAGAACTATTTACACATTTTTACTGTGTTTTTTATTTTATTTTGCAATTCACTCATCCCCTTAAAAAACCATGTTGATTCCTAAAATAGGTTTGCTCAAGCATTTTTTTGTCTACGCGTTCTTTAGAGTGAGGCCGCCGCACCTCGCAGAATTGGACACACAAGGTATCAAGTAATACACATATACGTTTTTATTCCACCAACAAAGCACTTCACCGCTCTTCAAATACGAACCATGCCCAAAATAGTCATCATCTCCTCCGATGAAGAAAGATTCCCCGTTGATATCGAGGCTGCCAACAAGTCGGTTTTGATTAAGAACATGATTGCTGACTTGAAGCCGGACTTGGACGAGGGTGATGGCGATGACGAGGACTTTGAAATTCCCACGCCAAATGTCCGGGCCAATGTGCTTAGCAAAGTTTTGGAGTGGTGCGAGCACCATAAAAATACTGTTTTTCCAGACGACGATGACGAAGATGCCAGAAAGTCTGCCCCTGTCCACTCTTGGGACAGGAACTTCTTGAAGGTGGACCAGGAGATGTTGTATGAGATAATCTTGGCCGCCAACTACTTGAACATACGGCCGCTCTTGGATGCGGGATGCAAGATTATTGCCGAGATGATCAAGCACAAGTCACCTGAGGAGTTGAGGAAGACTTTCAACATCGTCAACGACTTCAGCCCTGAGGAAGAGGCCGCGATTCGTAAGGAGAACGAGTGGGCTGAGGACAGATAAGGAGATTACTTAGCACTTGCTTAGCCTTGGGTGAGTCAAAAATACCACTTGGTAACAGGCACTATGAAATACATCGTGTAGTTTAAACTTTTTTTATGACAGGAACCAAGCCGATGGAAAACCAGTGGACAAATGCCTGCGCCTCTGGCTTTTTTGTAAGTATTCAAGAAGAATGTTTTCTTTCCACGCAAGCCGCTCGTCTGAACATAGTGCCACGTCTTACGTGCCCCTCGCGAGCACTGTTAATTATGGAGAGACATATTAGACACGCCCCCAACTGGATGGGGCAAAAGGTTTGTTTGTTTACATTTATTTCCCAAAAACCAGTGAAGCTGGAGGTTCTACAGTTTGCGACTTGAAACTCTCAAATCTGGCTTTACCGAATGTCACTCGAGTCTCTGGATTTTATCGCCTGGGTCCAGCTGCACTGTTTCCTGCCTAAACCCGGCCCAAATTCACCAGGTCAATCAACTCTCACGACTGCCCACAGTGCGCGGCGCAGTGCAGCTTTCGCAGCATTGTCGGTTTCATACTACTGGAAATTCTTTCTCACAAGTGCAACACATCTTTTCGCAACATCAGTATGGATATTGAAAACCTACATCACACCGAGGGAACCAGCACCAACACGCGGGAAGACTTTATCTCCTCTCCGCCCCCGGCTGATTTACCTACGCAGGATTTGCAGGACCTGGGTTTATTAGACATGACCGGGCCCTTCGAGCCGGAAATGATCGCTAATCTCCCGCAAATGACAATCCAACAACTAAGTAAACTAGAAGATTGCATCAGCGATGAGTTTGCGCTGCTTGCGCGAGAATACGTCCAGGCAAGAAAATCACGGGTGGAGTACATGCAAAAAAACATCGAGTCTCAAATAAGAACGTTTCAGCAAAACGACACTTCGTGGTCCAGTTTTTACAACCAACAAGTTAAGCTCATAGACACTCTCACGAACCTTACGGAAAATAACGTCATTGGAGACAACACCTCCTCGTGTCATCAGAAAATAGACGATACTGTTCTAGAAATTGAGACTCAGCTCAAACAACTCACCGCCAGTATCGAACTGCCTCTAGATTTGGACGTTGTGTTCAAACATGAACTGGGCGATTTACCTTTTGCCGAATACTTCAAAGAAATCGTAGACCTACACAAAGCTCAGCTAGTGGCGCTGTTGCATCACATTCAATACCAGTCCGACTTAACGGAGAGTATCACCGAAAAAAACAGAGTGATTTTTTGGAAACAATACAAGGCTGATGTCTTGCAATACAAAGAAAAGCTCATCAACCAGACCTGTCAGGAACTTGAAAATCTACATAAAGAATACCATGGAATTAGCTCTGAAGCCAATGAGGCGAACACGAACTCGCATTACTACAGGTCTGTCGTTCCAGTTGAGATGTCCAAGGCAGATGCCCGCTGCAACACACAATACCTCTTGTCCACAAAAAACCTCGACAAATATCATGGATTTGATAACATATATTTCAGAAATCATAGAATTGAAATCACAGATACCAAGAAAGCTGTGCAAAGAAGATTTCAAGAGTTCCTGGATCAACAAAACCAATATAAAATTGCTCAGCTTGATTCTGTGGCAGTCAAACTTGCGGGTTGTATGGGGCTCTCCAAAGAAGAGGCAGAGAATGATCTTGCTCTGATGAGACGGCGCGATGGATCAACAATTGATGAACAAATTCACCTAGGTGAAGTAATGTGCGATGATGATCTGGACTTCTCGTCGTTCAGTCAAGAAGAAACATATGACTCTGACGTTGAAGATTACCACAGCATATTGGACATGAACAGACCTCCTATAAGGATTGACGCCACAACTCCTTGAAAACTCATACACGCATACGAGACAGGAAGCATAAAATTACCATATGTATCAAGAAACCCTATGACCATACTATTTATCTATCAGTAGGGCTTTACAATAATGGCGCACAGCATACTTAGATATACAGTTACGGCATGATGTCCCAATTAAATCAGATCTTCTCAAGTAAAATGCTGGCATTTGCCAACCCAGCCTCTTTGATGGTTTGGCTGATACAATCAAGGAGCTTTGGTTTTCCTGCGCACGAAATGGTAAATCCCTCGTTTCCAATTCCAAATTCTGACTCCTCGGTCTCGGAGAGAACATATTTAAGCCATTGATAAAGGGTGAGTACTGTATCTTTCTCCGGGTCAAATTTATGAATAAGGCGTTTTCCGTTTGGGAATCTTATTTGAACTCTTGTCAGTGGACTAGAACCAGGTTCCGCATGTTTCTTCGGCTCAATGGCTTCAAAAGGATCTAGTGACTCTTCCACTGAGAGTGGCATTTCGTTGTCTGATCCAGAATTTGAGCTTGCTTTCTCAATTGTACCCGCACTGCCACCCATAGATTGCTTCATGGCGTACTCAATCTGTTGCTCTTCAGTCATGGCATCTGGGTCAATCTTAACATCATGCTTCACCACTGGATTACTAGAGCCCGGCAAGAGGGAGAACTTCTCCAAGAAAAGCTCAACATCAGACACCCATTCTTCGACATTTGGAACAACACCATCAGACCACTTGAATACCCGCTCTCCAGTCATTGGGTCCAAGATTGAAATATGAGGACAGGAATCAACCGAGTAGAAATTAAGGTAGCTTTGACCATGGGGCGAATCGTTTTGGTACTGTAAAAATATGAATTCGCTGCGAACGATTTCCTTGATGGAAGGGTCAGACCAGAAGTCTCTGTTGAGAACTTGACATTGAAACTCGGTTGGGTCCTGGATGTTGACGAGAATCCACTTCTTCTGTTCTCTGCCCTCTTTTCTTGCTCCGTCGAGACTCGTTCTTAAGATGAGATCGAATGGTGGTTTGAAGAGTTCTGCCAATCTCCTCTGTGTGGATGTTAGTTCGTTCAATCTTTCTCTTTGTGTACGAAGTCGGCGATTTGGTTGGGATATGGGCTCCTCGTCCAGATCCACCTCGATTATGTTTTCTTCTTCTTCATCCAGGTGCAATTCAACGATTTGATCTTCGCTCTCGCTGTCATTCATATCCAAATTTTCATCAAATTGGTCTCCATAATCACCATCTTCATCGAACCTTTGGTTGAATATGCCCACCCTGCCGGCTCCAAAGATGGCTCTCGCGTGATCTACCCCGGAGTCGTAAGCCGGGAAAGAATCTAGCAATGTTTCATGACGGTGGACGTTTGCATCGGCCTCTCGTACTCCGTTATCTTCGTATGCTTCCAGTTGCAATCTTTGTGCAAGTTCCTCGTCATTTCTCGAAGCCAGGGGCGCCGCTTGATTGGACCCGGACTCCATATACAACTGCACGGCATATTCAAGGTTGCCACCACTCACATCCAAAAATTGTTTGGCTAAGGCAGGGTCATCTGTGGCTGTGAATGCGAGGAAAGTGTCAATACTGTCATCCATATTCCGTAGAAAAGTTATTCTTCAAGAAGGATCAGGTTTGCTTTCTCGCTATGTTCTGAGTTCAAGAGTGAGGTTGAGTGCGCGAAGATGCGGGTTCTAGTAGTAACCGGGTCTTAACCATGGAAGCGGGTAGCCGAATTGTTATTTATTTTCAAATATTTATATTAGCATGGACATCCACCCTGGCAAAAAGCCATGAGTTCATCGGCATATTTTGCTTTTTCGGCTTCTCTTTTGTTCTGTTATAAACTAACTTAGTGAAACTTTGGTGGTGGAGTTTGATGTTGGCACATCGGGCAAGGCCTTACCCTAAGGAACGCTATTTAATCTTTAATCTTCAAATCAAGTTCCTAGCACAGGTTATAGTACTGTGCTCTTAGGATGGGCAAATTGGTTTTTATATAAAGAGGGGAGGAAAATTACCTAGACATAATTTGTGGTAGAAAATGGACATAATCCGCATTTGCGTGGGCCCTAAACCGTCATCAAGCTAGCTGCACTACTAAGGTTTAGACTCGAGTCATTTCCCCATGTGTTTCGACTGATTGTTCAAAGAGTTGGCTTAATCAGGCTTTTGTAGGCAGATATGCCCAAATATATCATCTCCATTCACAAATAGGAAAACAATGCTCTCCATGTGCTATATACACGTATCCCTTTATTCCCCTTCATAACTTTCCATCACGCGTCAGGTTATTTAAATATAATAATGCGGGGCTAAGAAAGCGACCATGAGCAAAAGTATGGCTGGTTAGATTTTGGTGAGCCAAAAAACAAGTGTTGACATAGAGCTCAGAGCTACGTGCCGTCTTAATCTTTGCCTTGAAAAATCTGTCACTGGTGAGTTCAGATTGAGTGAACCAGCTTACGTTGAAGACCTACTAGTTTTCGAGAATCATCGCAAGGCACGCAGCGAAGAAAAACGCAGTGCACCATTTTGTTCTCTGCGCTGCTTACTCCGTCACACACACGTGCATCCGCTAAGGCGACGAGCAAGGAGCCTACACTAAGAGATGACCAGCCGGCCTCCAGATCAACTCTTGAAATACCACGCTTAGTCAGGAATCCGAACTTCAAGAAGCTAGCATCACGAAGCATCTGATTCTGTCTCTGAAGTTCTGCTATTTTAGCTGGGGACCTATCTCACCATCACATACCTAAGGGCTTCGAATTCCTTCTCTAGCTCCGGCCTCCGACTCGCCTAAACCTGGTTTCACCAATCAGTTCTTCACCCGCAAAGTAAGCATTCTGGGTCAGTGCCTGTCTTTCTTGCAAATACTAGATTTTTTTTTTTTACCCTACAACATACATCATTCTTCCTACAATTAATGACCCCTGAACGAACTTAACACATCATCATACCAT
>NW_017387735.1:900389-902871 GCF_001664035.1 Metschnikowia bicuspidata var. bicuspidata NRRL YB-4993 | reverse complement strand
AATAATGCGGGGCTAAGAAAGCGACCATGAGCAAAAGTATGGCTGGTTAGATTTTGGTGAGCCAAAAAACAAGTGTTGACATAGAGCTCAGAGCTACGTGCCGTCTTAATCTTTGCCTTGAAAAATCTGTCACTGGTGAGTTCAGATTGAGTGAACCAGCTTACGTTGAAGACCTACTAGTTTTCGAGAATCATCGCAAGGCACGCAGCGAAGAAAAACGCAGTGCACCATTTTGTTCTCTGCGCTGCTTACTCCGTCACACACCCGTGCATCCGCTAAGGCGACGAGCAAGGAGCCTACACTAAGAGATGACCAGCCGGCCTCCAGATCAACTCTTGAAATACCACGCTTAGTCAGGAATCCGAACTTCAAGAAGCTAGCATCACGAAGCATCTGATTCTGTCTCTGAAGTTCTGCTATTTTAGCTGGGGACCTATCTCACCATCACATACCTAAGGGCTTCGAATTCCTTCTCTAGCTCCGGCCTCCGACTCGCCTAAACCTGGTTTCACCAATCAGTTCTTCACCCGCAAAGTAAGCATTCTGGGTCAGTGCCTGTCTTTCTTGCAAATACTAGATTTTTTTTTTTTACCCACAACATACATCATTCTTCCTACAATTAATGACCCCTGAACGAACTTAACACATCATCATACCATTCTCTGCATCCTGATATATCAATTTGATCCGCCCTCCTCGCTCCATTTTGTTTCATTTCATTCAATACATCGAATCGAACTCCTTCCACAAACAGGGAATCAATAAATTCTCGAACAAATAGACCCAACAAGTGATCGGCTTGCTCAAACACAATTCATTTGGAACGAGATTACAATTAAATAATAATGGAAGCTTACGAGAAGTACGATCATGGTGGGCTCCTCAAAAATAGGTACTCGAAGGTGAGCGATATCTCTGAGGGGTCATATGGATTGGTTTCTTTGGCTAAAGATCAAGATAACGAGAATGCTCTTGTTGCCGTTAAGTATATCTTTCCGGTCAACTATAAAAGACAAAAGCAATATTCCCAGCTTTCGAACACAACAGGTCGGGCCACATCTTCGCCAGCAAAACTCAGATCAAATACGGGCACTTCGGACTCGAAGAAGAAAGTCATGATTTCTGCTTTGTGTGAAGAATCGTCGAAGGAGTTTGCGATACACCAGATATTGGGAGATCATCCAAACATTCCGAAGTTGATTGACCATTTCGACTCATGTTTAATCCTTGAATACTGTTCCAAGGGAGATCTTTATGAAGCAATGCAGAACGATGTTGGTCCTACAACCTCCCAGGATATCAAGGATGTTTTCGATCAAATTCTCAGTGCCATAGCTTATTGTCACTCTAAATCAGTGTTCCACAGAGATTTGAAGCCAGAAAATATCTTAATTGCGCAGGACTGGTCCATTAAAGTCTGTGATTGGGGTTTAGCCACCACGCAGCAGATAGTTACTAGTCCAAGTGAATTCGATATTGGATCTGAAAGATATATGGCTCCAGAATTGTTTGATCCTGAACTTCAGTCATATGATGCATCAAAGGTTGACTTGTGGTCTTTAGGTGTGATTTTGTTGACTCTTGTGTTTCAAAAGAATCCTTTTCAGGTTGCAAATTATACTGATAAGCGGTTCTTGCAATTTTCTGCCAATAGAGAAGCATTGTTCGATTTTTTCAGTTCAATGACTGGTGAAATGTTTAGTTCCTTGCGCTTTTGTCTCACAATGGACCCTTCGAATCGTGACTTGGAAAGTTTTCGTGCTGAGCTTAAGAGCTTAAAATACTTCACCATTGACGAGGAGTATTGGGCATTACACAGTGAAGAAGAAAATGAAGCTGAATATGAGGACAACGGTTACGAAGATGAAGTAGAAGAACCTAATCTGTTGGAAGACTTGACTCAATCCAGGGACACGTTTCCTTTCGAACCCGAAATATCTCAAAGTGCATCTACGGATGTAAGAGATCCGCCCAGCTTTCAAGATGATCAAGTCAAGATCCTACTTCCTGATCATGGCTTAGAGGAACATATAACTTTGTCAATAGATGAGGCAATGGATAGCGAGTTGACTCTGGCAATTGATACCGAGACATCTGCAAGGGAAGACGAGGAATAATGCGGGGCTAAGAAAGCGACCATGAGCAAAAGTATGGCTGGTTAGATTTTGGTGAGCCAAAAAACAAGTGTTGACATAGAGCTCAGAGCTACGTGCCGTCTTAATCTTTGCCTTGAAAAATCTGTCACTGGTGAGTTCAGATTGAGTGAACCAGCTTACGTTGAAGACCTACTAGTTTTCGAGAATCATCGCAAGGCACGCAGCGAAGAAAAACGCAGTGCACCATTTTGTTCTCTGCGCTGCTTACTCCGTCACACACCCGTGCATCCGCTAAGGCGACGAGCAAGGAGCCTACACTAAGAGATGACCAGCCGGCCTCCAGATCAACTCTTGAAATACCACGCTTAGTCAGGAATCCGAACTTC
>NW_017387735.1:883798-900369 GCF_001664035.1 Metschnikowia bicuspidata var. bicuspidata NRRL YB-4993 | reverse complement strand
TATACTGATAAGCGGTTCTTGCAATTTTCTGCCAATAGAGAAGCATTGTTCGATTTTTTCAGTTCAATGACTGGTGAAATGTTTAGTTCCTTGCGCTTTTGTCTCACAATGGACCCTTCGAATCGTGACTTGGAAAGTTTTCGTGCTGAGCTTAAGAGCTTAAAATACTTCACCATTGACGAGGAGTATTGGGCATTACACAGTGAAGAAGAAAATGAAGCTGAATATGAGGACAACGGTTACGAAGATGAAGTAGAAGAACCTAATCTGTTGGAAGACTTGACTCAATCCAGGGACACGTTTCCTTTCGAACCCGAAATATCTCAAAGTGCATCTACGGATGTAAGAGATCCGCCCAGCTTTCAAGATGATCAAGTCAAGATCCTACTTCCTGATCATGGCTTAGAGGAACATATAACTTTGTCAATAGATGAGGCAATGGATAGCGAGTTGACTCTGGCAATTGATACCGAGACATCTGCAAGGGAAGACGAGGTTATGCCCCATAATCGACGCGCAGATGCCTTACTTTCGCCAACCACCAATGCTAAACCCATACCGATCGGTGGCACACTGCAAATTAGAAACACGAGAAAACCATTTGGAGTTGCCTCCTACAACAAAAATGGCACTTTTTTTGCTTCACAGAAGAATCATGGCAGTTACAATAGCCATAGTAACAGTCAAGGAAATAGGTTCCGGCGTGAGGATTTCTTTACTCCAAGAAGCGTGTTTTCGCATTACATGGATAAGTACGGCGAGCAGAAAGAGATCAGTGATCTGCATCGTGCGTATGAAAAAAAGAAAAAGGTATGGAATTCAGGAAGAAAAAAACAGTCATGGAAAAAAAGAGGCTCAGTCTTTCAACCTTTCAATAATGGTGCTAATCATGTTAATGGCCATGACCATCAGTCTAAGCGAAATCACCAAGGAAAGATGCGGAGACAATCCAGACCGACATCTGCAAACCCCTTATCACAGGCGCCTTACATGGCATCTTCCCCTCCACACCATACACCACTTCCAAATGGATGCTCCCCCGCATCAGCTCAATGGGGAAGTAAAAATGCTGGGAAGTATGTCCCACCATTCTTGAGATCCCCTCATTGCAGAATGAATCCATTATCAGTCGATGAGGTAAGTGAAGAGATTGATCACTTGGCATTGACAGACGGTGAAGTGTTTGTTTTAGAGGATGATTACCATGAAAATGATCCTAGAAAGAATGAATTGAACCTGTCATGCAGGCTGTCATTTCGGGTACAGGATAATCATTCATTTTTCTCGGATTTGTCGCAGGAAGCGCATTACCACGGGAGCGATGGAGACTCCCGGAGAGCATCAATGATTAAGACTGATAACATTAACCACGGGACGCCTGGGAAATACGTTCCTCCTTTTAGAAGAAGCTCCATGGGTATAGTGGCTGATAAGCGTCGCTCCATCATTCCGAACGGGTCTCCTTTCGCAGGACTTCTGCAAACCTTGTTGAACCAAGAAGCGTCTAGAAGTGTCCCTGGGGAAAACTGGCTCTTTAAAAGAGACTGGGAAAACTAAGATTACATCAATTTAGAACTACAAGTTATAACAGAAAAAAATCAATGGTTTTTTTTTGACTTGAGCACCGCATAGGTTTACATATCACTTGACCCCCATAACTCCCTGGGCTTTTAGATGACTGGTCTTATGAATAAAAAACGACAATAATAAGTGTAATATTGGAAGGATTTGTAGCATATCAGATATTCTAGGGGTTGCCTCTGAGCCATCATTTTCGGAATCTTTCAGCGCATCGCGTACGCAATTGCGAGCGCGACATGGATTCGCGAACATAATAAAAATTTATGACATGCGATCTTCAGTACAGCTCGTAAAGATAGACAAGACTCAAGAAGACAAAAAAGTCCCTTCGAGCTTTATCTGTACAACATATTGAAGGGAATTCGCTTCTGAAACAGATGTGACTAGTCATTTACTCTTTGTCTTACATGTTTGGATATACTTAACGGATCGTCTGGAGAACCCAACGGTTCCTGTCTGAAGAACCGCACACGAATCCTGTGTGAACCATCCAACGATTGAGGCCCCTATCTATCTTAGAACACGCCCGCGTACTTGCATTTCGGACAAGAAACTCCAGATAACAATAGCGAAGCCTTGATCTCGTACTCGCGTGTGACCGCGGGGCGTTTTTCGAAATCTTATTTTTGTTCTTTTGCTACAACCAAAATCCACGTGTATTTTTAAAGTGCTCTGCACACTTTTCGACATGAAGCTGATTAGATTTTTTAACGAAGACCCATACGACAGATCTTCACCCAATACCTCTTGCACTTGGACCAATGCACAGCCTGACGGAAGTATGCAAGCCCCATAAACGCGGGAAGAACACAAACTCCGGTCTGTACATAATGAAAGAATTTTCACTAATAGACAGGACCGTACATGCAAGGCTAAGATAGAGAATGTATCAACCTGGAATAGGATTGGTGAGCTCACCACAAATCCAAAAAGTGTGCTTCTCAAAGCTTTTAAACCAAATTCTGTTGTAATAAAGTAGTGTCCGAAAGTGATGATAGATGAGTCACAGCCCCGCAATGAAAAGAGTTCAACTTGTGGTGCTCACCCAATCTTTTTTAAACAGAGCAAACTGTCATATACAGGATACAATCTTCTACCGGAGCCACGGCTGCTCAGCCCTGGGCCTGCGCGAAAAGAGCATTCTCAGGCGTTGGCTATTTAGACGTGACGCCAAGTCGTCTTCTTCTACCCCTGCTATTGCATTTCGTCAATTTCATATTTCAAGGTCCTCCGCTCACAATCTTTTGACCAAAGCACTGCTGATTTGGCATGTCATTCACGAAGTTTTATCAAAAGAGGATCGCGGTTGTTGTGTTGATTTTGTTATGCTTCCTACTTTCTTTCATCAACTCACTCTTCAAAGACATATCAGACAACCTACTCGATGACATATCTATAGAATTGCAAGCAAAATCCAAATTTGATCCGCGAGCCATCACATACGAACTCTTTTCGTATATTCAGTCAAAATCCACATCGTCGTCTCTTGGGGGAAGAGCGCTTCAACGAACCTCCCTATTAGACAATCAAAATGGTATCTATTTTCACTGGGATGACTGGGTAAACTTGTCTCCAGGTAACTCATACTTGGAAAAAGCAAGAGAATATAACCCTGATGGCGCGTGTGAACTGGGCCTATGCAAATTTTCACAGGTAAACCCCTACTTCATGGAGTCTTACGACACCAAAGTCAATCGCGCCATGACCAACCTCTACTGTGTCAAAGACATTCCAAAACGCATACTTGTTGCAACTGATACGGGATATTTCGAACTTCCTGTCACGGGCAAGAGAAGATTGGGTGAGCAACTCTTTGCATCCACTCACACGAAAGACAAGTTGGTCGAGATGGCTAATTCAACAGCACTACTAGATGCTGAAGAAAAATTCTCCAAGACTATCAAGTTTCTTAAATATCAACCTGTTCGCAAATCTATTGACATAAGTCCGCAAGATTTCAATTTCGACATCGACAAAGAAATCTTATCTTTAAAGGAAGCTTCTGCAATTCGAGAAATTCTGGTGGAAGATAAAGAGCACTTAAAGTTTCTTGAGGCCTCAAATTTGATGGTTGATCTGGCTGACCGCTTCTTCAAGTACCCCTGGATATACTCAGATATCGTTGCCGGACGCTCGCATCACACTTCCTTCCCTTTTTTCAAACGCTTCATTTCCAGCAAGGAACGTCAAAGTGTTATCCAGCATATGGTTAGAGCATGGTTCCAGTTTTCTGAGACGAGTGGCGTGAACACATGGGTAAATTATGGTTCACTTCTTGGGTGGGCTTATAACGGTGTAAACTTGCCTTGGGATACTGACGTTGATATCCAAATCCCCATTGCCCAATTGGACAAACTTTCGAGAAGGTTCAACTCCACAATAATCACCGAAAATCCTAGATACGGAAACGCCAAATACCTTTTCGAGGTTTCTCCCACATATACCCGACAAGGCAATGGTCGTAATTTCATCGATGCTAGATTCATCGAAATCAACACGGGTCTCTATATTGATATCAGTGTGTTGGCACACACTGGTGACCAGCCTCCCCAATCTTTATTATCATCGCTTTCTGATGAAGAAAAAATGAGAGCCATTCCAGTACATTGCAAAAACTGGAACTGGCACATTCTTGATGAAATTTTACCAATCAGACTTACGTACTTCGAAGACTCGCCTGTCTATATCCCTAACAATATTCTGTCAATATTACTGCGCAAGTATGGATCGGACTCATTCACCTCAAGACTTCTGTTTAATGGCCACCATTACGACAAGCAGCTTAAGCTTTGGATTCCTGACACAGAGGATTCTAGGGGATGTGTTCTCAATCCAAATTCTCTGGGGACCCGCGCTTTATCAAATGAATGCAAGTCAAGCTGGATAGAAGACGAATTTAAGATTGTGCACGACGCTGCGAAATGTCATGATATGTTTGACTCGGACATCGATAGGTCTGCTGCAGAGACTGTCCACGACTATCCCAAATTAACTTTAACCAGAAAAGATCCTTACGATTATTTTCAGGATATCATCGAAAGAAAAACTAATGATTTGGGATGGTTTGTTGAGCAATATTGATACTGCTGATAATATAAATGAGCGAAGAGTTCGCATATACTTGAAGAATAAATGCCAAATTTTAGAATCACGGATCTCGTGAGGTGACAGGAGGATATTCTCTTGATTGTTTGCCAAAAGATGACATATTTTGCATCAAAGCTCTGCTCGATTTTCCCCAATTCCTTGAGGGCAAGTGTATTTTGTCGTCAAGTTTTTTCAATGTAGGATATAAATCGCACTCAAAGTTTGGAAACAGTATAAATTTCCTCAAACGTTCGTGAAAAGATCGAATGATCCATATATGGGAGTGTATTAAGGTTTTCAATTTTGGCCCCTCCAGGCCAGCGGTATCCTTCAATACATTTGTTTCTTCAAAACAAAAGATATGAAGACAAGTGTCAAAAGAACCGCACTACGGGCAAGGAATGTCCGAGGCTACTTTAGTATGATCTGGGTCTTTCGTGCTCCAGGGGGTCATGGATAGACATATACATGTTTTTGTCTGTGTCAGATGATGTATAGTGAAATAGGTGAGGATTTGCCTTCTCCACTGTCTTTTGGATAATGTTTAAAATAGATAAAATCTACCCTTCATATTGTCAATTGCCAATTGTTCCAAAGAAGACATTCTGACCTCAGACTATCTTGAGATACTAATTGGGCTATAAAAAGATCACGACGATTGTGCAATTTTGACAACGTTTACTTTAATTCACGTCAGCTCGTACGCCGTGCCTTGTATCGAATAAATTTAGACAAGAAAGTTTAGAATACATTTCAATAAATTCTCGACTGATTTTAGAATTTTCATACACCGCTCTTTATTTTCCACGATACTACGAAGCTTTTTTCTTTGGTAGATTCATCTGATTAAAGCGGCAAAACTATATAAATAATATATATGTGAAAAAACAAACAGTTTAGTTGCAAGCCTTATCGATTCAGGCGTCGTCCTCCAGCGTTGGCCAAGGCCCAAAAGGCTACAACCTAGCACGTGACTGAATCGGGTTGACACATTTAAATAAACTAAGAGTGCATAATCCCACAGATGGTTTCGTGGTCTAGTTGGTTATGGCATCTGCTTAACACGCAGAACGTCCCCAGTTCGATCCTGGGCGAAATCATTTTTTCACCATGAAAGAATTTTAATGTTCCAGAATATCCATTTCAAGTGATAGTTGGTGTTTTTGTCAGTGGAAAGAACCGGTGGCCAAAGATACCTTCAGGCGCGCAGGGTGTATTATACTTTCTGTCCCGGGAAAACGCGGAATGGGGCACTCCTTTTCGCACACGCCCGTCAACTACCAAATCGATCACAAATAGACATTCAGCTTTTCCATATTCTTCACCTCCAAAAAAAAAATTCCTACGTACGCATGAGTGGATTTTTATTCAAATTTTGTGTTGTTGTAAGAAGGCATATTCTTCATATTCACCAAAACAGAGATTGGTGGAACGACTCATATCAAGGAACATTCGCGCGCCGTAATTCTTACCGAGTCATGTTCCCCACAATTTGGGTGTTCGCCCTGAATATTTGTGAGATATGGTGGCACACGTGACATGGACCGGAGTCAGCCAATTTCAGTAGTGGAGCGGCGTTTGCATACCCCCTACAGCAACCAAATACTGAGCCCTCATTAGAAATCTCAGCACCAGCAGTTAGCAGCTAGAATTTTGATCCCTAAGCGTAGTTCCAGACTTAATTGGCCTGGGGAAAATAGTTCTTCCTTTTTCATCACAACTCGTGTTTACACGAACCTCTCAATTGGACTTCCAAATCCGTCAGCGTATATACATGGTGTACGGGTGTGCACCACGGCAGGCCGGTCCCATCCATTCAACTCACTAAATTTCCCTTAGAGCTCCACTTTCAGACTTCTAGCTGGCCACAAAGCACACTCAAGAAAAGCTTTGTCATTTAAGATCGGATTATTGTCATCCTGGATTTCTTTTGCTGATATTCACAAGGGTCAACTTTTCCATCTGATTCACCCAAGTTGCTTTAGCCTTAAGTCTGTGGTATAGTTCCTGTTTCCCCGACAACGAAAGAACACCTTGATACATCACCATTTTGTGTCATTAGAACGTGCCTTGAATTTTGATTTGGTAACAAGCCTAAGAAGCTTGTGTTGTTTTGGCGTTGTTGTTTTCTTTTTTTTTTTTCTCTTAGGATTCACAGATCCTATTACAAGTGAATAATAAAAGTGAACAGATCGTAACCCTTACTCTCGATTCTTTCGGGGCACGAAATAACAACAATCCTTTCGCCAAAAGAGTACACTACACATTTATTGTCCAATCAGCACTTTCCCGACCATCAAGATGGCATCCAATTCAGGTGAAATATTTTGTGGGGGCGCAACCACATCTCAACATGTCGATGCAGATGACGATGACCACTTCCAAAATACAACCTTCAAGTTGAAAAGGACCCGTTCACTTGGGTTGCTCGATGAGTTTATTGACTCAGAACAACAGCAAAATAACATAGAGAAACAAAATGCGGAGAGGGAAAACGAAAAGTCGGAAAATCACCCCACGAGCAATAACAGCAGTTCAAATGATGAAGTCGTTTCCTCACAGGCCAACCCTGTCGATGATTCGTCTTCTCCTGTCCTCACTGCACACCCTGCTTTCCTCACTAGCCCAGACATCCTCCCACATGATGATTCTGATTTAGTAGTAGAGCCTTCGCGCCATGTCGACTACTTGTCACATAAGTGGGATGTGTCTGATATTTCTAAATCGTGGCGATATGTTATTCTGAGGAGAAAGAACGTTGCAAATGCAGCACGATTGGAGAATGCAAGCTGGAGAACTTGGGCGCAAAGACGCTCCAACTTAAAAACCATTAGTCCTGAAGAAGTAAACTGGTCAAAAGAAAGTGACGTGACGTGGCTTTATGGTCCCATCGTAGATGATGATGATCATGATCATGACCATACTCCTGCGCCCGAGGATTCTCGTTCTTTCAGCACAGCAAGCAGCGTGGTAGCTGGTGACATTTCCATAGCAAGAAAGACCCACGGACCTAAGCCAATTTTAAAGAGAAGAACAATGGAGGACATTATGATCAGCCATCTGAATCTATTAAAATTGGAGATTGCAACTGCCAGAGCAGAGCAGGAGCAGACCCGACGGGAGGATGCTGCTGCGCAAGCAAGAAGAGACGCGTCGGAGAAATCTGGTTCAGAAAAGCCTCCTGAGTACTTTGACTATGATGTGATCTCAGCAAAACTCAATTCGCAATACAAAACTGCGTCCGGCTCAGACTCGACGAATAACAGTTCCTTGGATTTATCCGAAGGCCAAAAGTCTTCACCTACTGAGTCAAAGGCTGTTTCTAAACCACCCAATATCAGTGACCAGCTCCATTCAGGAGGTACGAGTGTAATTACGCATTCGAGCTTGCTCCAAAAAGACTCATCTCGACTGCCGGTGAAAGAAAAACGTCACATTCATTTCAATGACGAAGTCCAACAATGTATCGCGATTGACGATCCACATCTCGGTGACAATGACTATGACGACTACGATGATGATACAAATGACTATGACTACGAAGAGGAAGAGAACTACTCATACGATGGTTATAATTCTGAAGGTATTGACCATGCAGATGATTATCATGAAGATGACGATGATGACGATGATGATGACGACGATGAGGGTGGATTTTTCCTCAATGTTCGCTCGCCATCTTCTGCACAATTAGCAGGAAGGCTTCCGGGGTTATCATCTCAACTTAGCGACAAGCTGGCCTCTAATTATGCCGATGAATGCTCTGAAACCCCATCCACTACAAATTCCAAATCTATTAAAACAATTCATTTATTGCCTCCCACGACGTTGAACTATGGCTCTTATGATGAAGATAGTGATGACAGTAACCCCTATACATCAAGCATCTCGCATAACGTGGACAGCAACTCCAGCAGAGGATATGACTACTATTATGATTATAATACGGTCTATCAAGTAGATGCAAATCATGCCGTTTATGGGGATAATTCTAAAAGCAAAGTGCCAGATGTTGTTGATGTTCCTGAGAACATAACAGTGGGATCAAACTTTGATTACGAAATCATTGAGAATGAGGACTTGGGCGGCATCACTACCAGTAACCCAGAATTCATTGCAAACATTATTCAGCTGCCCATATTGGTGGATGAGGATCATAAAGAAAGATTGCCAATATCGTGTTTAGATGATTCTGCCACCAAGAGCAAAGTTCAAAGAAACCTTTCACTTGAATCTCTGTCAAGTGAAGATAGTTCTGATTCAGATGACGAAGGATGCATTTCGATCAGTGCAAAAAATTCGAGCCAATCGTTGGCTCAACTGGTTTTCGGACTACCTTTGACCTCCAACAACCTGGAAGAACTGCACTATCCTCAGCGCGTGATTGAGGACCCAGAACCTGATGCGAAGCATATAACATCAATTAACCCGAACTATTCGTCATCGGCTCTCTCCAAGCAGCCACATTCGTCAAACTCTCTTTCGGGGCAATTTTTCGGAGATACTATGACCAATGTCGATGACACCAGTTCACTATGCCGTTCTTTTTTTAACTTGAACGCTGAAAATTCTGCACCTCGAACACCACACACACAAACATCATTCTCGGGAAATCAGTCACCACCAGTGCAAGCAAAAGCCACTGCTCTTCCTCCCCATACAACATCTGCGTGCGTCTTTCTGGGAAGCAAAAAGGATGCGCGGTCGGTGAAGAAGTCTTTCATATTTGATTCAGAGAGTGATACTGATGAAGATTTAGAAAATGTTGAAACACCTGCTGCGGCTGATAACGGCCTCAGCCGTACGAGTTATCTGTCATTATATGAGGTCGCAGGAAAAAATGGTATTACTGTACCAAGTCCAGAGGGAGATGACAGTCAAAAAGGTAAAAAAAGTCTGACAA
This sequence comes from Metschnikowia bicuspidata var. bicuspidata NRRL YB-4993, assembly GCF_001664035.1. Taxonomy (NCBI): domain Eukaryota; kingdom Fungi; phylum Ascomycota; class Pichiomycetes; order Serinales; family Metschnikowiaceae; genus Metschnikowia; species Metschnikowia bicuspidata. Next base: position 890,798 of record NW_017387735.1, on the reverse strand, counting down.
TGACGAACTTCTTGGGGAGTTGGAATAAAGGTAATCTGGGCTAAAAGAAACTTAGTACATCGCATTTAATAGTACATCGCATTTAAATGTCTATAGATGGAGCAGGCGCTCTATTTTAACAGCAAGAATGTTATCAAATTTATTTCATCTCATTTCCACATTTTTTTCATAGAGTAGAAAATTCCAAATCAGATGGTGATGAAAATATACCTTCGTTTCGCAATCTGTTATACCATGTCTTGAATCTTTTGTCTGACTAGACACCAGTGCCTCTCACGACTTGTGCCAAAACTCAAAAGCGACGATTGATTTTCGAGATTCTCAAAATATGTTGAAAGACTTCGCTCGCGTGGCGGTATTATCTCTATTTTCATATTCTCTACCGACTATAAGTACATACACTTCCCTGGAAAACAGCGATAGCGATGGAAAATGTGAGTTGGTGGGCACATTTTCACTCTTAACGCAAGCGTTCTTGGGGCTACTATGCTTGCTGTCCCTCATTATAAAGCGATTTTACGAAAACCCTGTCCGCCGGACGTGGCAGGTTTGGTTTTACGATGTATCTAAGCAAGTTGTGGGGTCCTTTGGCGTTCATGTTTTTAATCTTATACTATCCATCTTGAAATCGCTGCCTAGTCAAGTTTTCTCGAAGAGCGCACGTGGGGTATGCGATGAAAGCAATGAATGCACTGGAGACCCATGTGATTGGTACTTCTTGAGCATTGTTCTAGATTGCACTATTGGTGTATACATTCTATATCTAGTGCTTCTATTTGTGAGTCTTCTCTGTAAGGACTACCTCGGTATTACACAAATTGAGAGTGGAGAATACGGCCCGGACGTGCATCGCCCGTCTTTCAAGGCTTTCTTGAAGCAATTAGCACTCTATTTTGGATCTCTTATGATAACTAAACTTGCATTGTATGGCTTAGTGGAATGCTTTGAGACCCAGCTTTTGTGGATCACTAGCCATATCATCTTATCATGGCTAGATGAATACCCTAACGAGTTTGAAATATTTGTTGTAATGTTTGTTGTTCCAGTGTTCATGAATTGTTTACAATTGATTTTAGTTGACAACATTATTCAAAAGAAGGAGATACACGAACTGAACCATAAATTTGACAACGAGCGAAACTCTCTTGTCACATCACCCATGGATGGGCTGACTCTGGTCTTGGGAAGAACCAGCGGGGATCGGGCAAGGCAAAAATATATGTCTATATCATAATGTTTAAACAAAATTCATTTTTATCTCTATTTACATGATACATTCCGAATTAGCCTCTGTTCCTAGATTCTTTGAGTATGATATCTACAAGTACGTGCAGTTGGCTTCGGTCTCTTGCCACACAGAGGCTCTCAGGCAAAATGATTTGTTTTAGTTGGTCTTGAAGCCGAAGCCTTTCATGCAAATTTTGTACTTGTCAATGAACTCTTGACATTTTCCATCTTCTTCACCGCTAAATAAAAGACACTCATCACGGGCCTTCTTCTCATCAAGGCACACACAGCATGGCTTTGGTTTGTTGGAAGTTTCAGATTTGTTTGTTTGAGCTTGTTCGGACATTTTTCTGACGCTAGAAGAATTAAGGCTAGGTGTTCGTAACTACGCCTTTAAGTCTGAGTAATGGTACGTGGTTCTGCAGGAACGATGGCAAAACTCAAATATTGTGCTCGTCTAGAGTTTGCCTTACCTCCCAACTTTCTCATGCACATATGAGCCAGATGCAAAATTGAAGCCTGAAAGTATTTTTTTATACTTGTCTGAATATTTGCATTTAGTGACCTACTTCCTCCCTTACGTGTTAGATGGTTATGGATATTAATTTGTCTGTTGAAAGTTAGAAGTGGGTTATTTTTGCTTCTTGTCTAAACCTCATGTATCACGCCAGTATAAACTTGAATATCTATTGTATCCAACTACAAAATGGGACCTGTTTTAAGTTCTTTAGTGTGGAATTAAAAGATTTATGATCCGATTAGTTAAGAAGAAGATGATGATTTGAGAATGTTATCGCGGAAGAGCAAAAATTATAACATTCCAAATTGACACATTAATTCCATATTTCGGAGTTGCAACATATTTCTTGCTCGAGGTATTTCTAAAAAGCATTTTAATAGACAAGACTTTAATTTTTTAATAACAAGTAAGTCATATATTCAAGAGTCCTAAATTGTACGGCTTCAGACCACAAAGCAGGCATACTCGCCTGCATGTCGCACCCCACTCACAACAGTGATCGCGACAGTTAATGGTTCGAATTCAATCGTCCAGGTGTTTCGACAACATGGATACAGAGATGGCACGTCAAAGCCTCGATGGGCTTTCTGAGGATACGGATATAAATATAAATGATGACATAGCACTCGAATCGGAATTTTCTGGCGATTCACGACAGAAACAGTCCGAATCGATCTTCTCAAGCCTACGAACAAGCATAGACGGGAACCCTGGCTATATCAATTATTTCAACATTCTTAAGCAAGGCACAGGCCAAGAAGATGAGCCTTCATTTAATTCGTCGTCCATACTAGGGCCCAACTCCATCTTCGACTTAACCCAAGCCCTAGACGCTGCCAGAGTAAAGCTGAACAAGGCGTTGCGATCTCAAGTAACTGTCAATGGAGGAACGCAAACTGTGTACAATCTTATTAAACCATCAACAAAGGATATACCTCCCATTAAACTTCAGCCGCTCAAAGAAAAAGTCGCCTTTGATGTTTTTACGAGACAACTCATCGATGGCGTGAGCGAAGAGTACGGATCGTTCGAACTGAGTTATAATCCACTCACAGCTGATATTCTATCGACTTTTTCCGAGCTGTACAAAAACATCGATAAATCGATTTCGCAAGCGGGAACTACAGATGACAATGAAAGCCTTGAAATTCCCGAGATCTTTGAAGATCCACACTTTCGTCTTGACGACCCTAGGATTTTTCGTAGAGTGATGCAGCAATCCAAGATCTTGCAGGACTCCGAATTTCCGGATACGACTCAACTAGTGCATAACACAGAGGTACAGGAGAACTTGTTGAAGTATTTGGACTATGTGGAAATGCAATTGATTTCAGAGATATCAAAAACATCTGATTCGTTCTTTACTACCCTTGGCGATATAAAGTCCATCAAAACTCAATCCAAAGCGTGTGTTCAAAAGCTTGAAACTATCAAACTTAAACTCAATCTTCTCGAAAACTCTCAATCGAAAGCTGGTCTTGAAGTCTTGAACACATTGGATGAATCTAGAAGTGTTAACCATCTTGAAACATCTCTTCTCCAACTAAAGGCAGTCTTGAAAGAAATTGATAAAGCAAAAAAATGTTTCACAGAAAAAAATAACATTGAGTGTCTTGAAACAATCACTCGAACCGAGAACTTGATCGATGGGATAGAGTACGAAAACCATTTTGAAGGTGAAACAATGTCCCCCCATACAAGCTATAAGTATCCCTTGATAAAATTGAGAGGCCTTCCTGCTTTAAGAAGTAGCATATTGACTTTGCGTGAATTAAAGCATGCTTGTAGCAGGGGCTACATTGATGAATTTTTAAGCTTGCTTGTCGAAGACTTGCGCACTCATTACAAGTCTGTTTCCCCAAAAGAAACCATCAACAGAATGTATGCCACAAGCTACAGAGCAAGAGAATACAATCAACCGTCTACAAACATGTCCTTCATGAAAATAGAAGCTGAAACGAAGAAAGCGCTTCACCTATTTATACAAAACTTGATCAAATCAGGATGTTTAGTTGAAGCATTTGCCGAGTACCGGGCTAGAATCGTTAGTGAAGTTAAAGCCATCATTAGACACGGATTGCCAACAGAGAACAATCCGTTATTTAATAACAGATCCCAGTTTGCCATGGAAGCTTCGGCCTCATCCAATAACTCTGAGGCTGATATTTCGCTTTCACAAGAAACCAAACAAAGTGTAAGAGGGTCAGATGTCCAGAGAGGAACCTTGTCGGAAAATATCAAGACGTTAAGCAATTCAGCCTTTAGTCGGATGATCAAAGCCATATATTCGCATTTATCAGAATGCCTAAGGCGCTTGACAATTCATCAAAAACTCTTGTTGGACTTGTCTTTGACATCCCTTCCCATCAACAAATCTGAAGATGTTGACGTGATGTCTTTAGATATCACTGATTCCATAAATAAAGCCATTGAAATCACACAAGTGAGATTGGTTAAAGTTTTGAATGTGAGACTGGAACAGCTTGGAGATTTACCTATTGATGAGTATTTGTCATTGTTTCTGATATCCTCGACTTATCTCCTGGAATGTGAATCTATTAATCCCGGTTTTAATATGTCCGAACTTGGTCGATCATTAAACGAGTGGATCAAAAATCACGTGGGCTATTTCATTCACCGTTTTCATTCCAATTCTGTCAAGCAATTAGCAAGTATCTGTGATAAAGAAACATGGAAAGAATTTACAGGTCCCGAGCTTGTCAACTCCCAAGAAGTTGTAGACAAGGTTATATCATATTCAGAGTTTGTGAGAACAGGTGAAGGCTTCGACGGAACTGAATGGACCAAAAAGATGCTAGATATATATGAAGATGAAACTTCATCGGGGTCTTCACTGTCGAAAAAACCCACTCTGCAAAGCTCTATTACAAAAATTAGGGTGAAAGAGAACTCATATTATGTTCCTCAACTCATCACCAACGTTGTTGAAACTACTGGTGATTACGTCATACTTTCCAAAATGTTTGGTCCCAAGGCCTCAAGTATAATGCAAAACTTGCTTAATTACTTAAAGGTTTTAAATTCGAGAGTGTCATTGGCTATCTTAAATGCGGGTGCAACGAGAACAGCTGGTCTCAAACATATAACGACAAAGCATCTTGCCTTGTGTATCCAAACTGTTGACTTTTTAAGAGTTTATTCGGAGGCTATCGACGAAATCTTCAAGCTCATTGCAGAGAAACAAGAAAAAATTCAAGATGGACTGGACCAATCCACATTTGCTACTTCGATAAAACACTTTGAAGATCATAAGAATGAGTTGGTCAACAAGTTGGTCTCCATAATGCACGATCGTACGTTGTCGCATTGTAACGCTATAAAATCATTAGATCTTTCAAAATCAGGAGACCGTTCACAACAATGCCGGCCCTACATGGAAACTTTGGTAAAAGAGACCTTGACTGTATCGAAAGTCATTGGAAAGTACTTGAGTCTGGTTGACTGTCAACTAATCATGCTGCAGATTTTTGACAATTACAAGAAAATACTTGTAAACTGTTTTTGCGCAGAATTACCACAGCTTAAAGATTTTAACGAAAAGCACTCAATACTCAAAGATGTTGATTTCTTTAGGGTCAAGCTTGGAGAAATTCAAGGATACGGAAATTCAGGGCAGGTGATATGGGAGAACGTAAACTCTCTACCAACAATTGAAGATACTAAAATGGAGGAAAAAATGAGACAAAATGCAGAAACAAGTCCCAAACCTGAAGTTGAAAGAATAAATGATGAAAGTGCGGATTCAGGCGCCAAAAATTCTAACGGCTCGGAAAGCGACACAAAGCTCAATCACGAGCCGCTCAGTATTGAAACAGAGGTTCTGGCGGATAATGCATCTCCAGACGAAAGAAAAGATAACACGAATGGCTAATCACAAAAATCAATTCAAATAATAATGTAAACAACTAAAGCACAAATTGACCATCTATTTTCTTGATAGCACAATCTTCTGTGACGATGCTATCGATCAACTCACAAGGTGTTACATCAAAGGCAGGATTCCAGACCTCGATACCTGGTGTTGCGACGCCTATGGTAAATTTTTCCCCAACATTACCCTGTGCATCTAAAGAAGGTCCTTTCAAGGTTGTAAGTTCGTTATTAGGCCGCTCTTCTATAACAATGCCGTCCCCATTTGGGGTATGGTGATCGATTGGTATTGGGCGCTGCGATAATGAATTTAATTTTTTCCCGATCATTCTTTGGATGATCTTTGTTAAAATGGTTGGCAATTGCGGCTAGCTGATATGTACCGATTTTATTGGCCGAGTCTCCATTCTTGACTATTCTGTCTGCTCCCGCGATGATAAATTTCACAGGTGCCATAGAGCCTTTCACCGATTTTCCATTCTTCAATAAAGAAATCAAAGAAGTAGCCATGTTGTCGCAGACGAGAGTGAATGGTATTTGTTCGTATTGCAATTCATAGGTGGTAAGCTTGGCTCCCTGATTATATGGCCTAGTTTCTAAAGGGTAAGCATGCTCGAACCAGAACTCTTCGCTGCTATTTCCTCTAGAAAGCGCGCTGTATACGGAGCGAATGATTCCCAAAGCAGTTCCATGTCCTGAAGTAGCTAATGACCCTGTGTTACAAATGGTCATGATAGAAAAAGGACCCGTGAATTTCTGGTTTCTTAAGGTTTCGACGATATAGTTCACACCATTTTCGCCGATCTTGTAGTTGTTTCGTAAATCATCTTCATGCAACTTCACAGAATATTTAAAAAGGGCGTCGAGAATTTTTTGATCCAAAGTATTCAGTTCCGCAAAGGTCAGCGTTAACATGGTCTTGATCTCGTTGCATGCATTCGATAAGTTGACTGCAGTAGGTCTTGAGGTAATTAAGTAGTCAATGTCCGCGACCAAATTCTTTATGGTTTTGTTTGTCTCCGACTTAATTTGATTAGCAGTGTCTACTGTGATGGCAAATGCCCCCGTAATTGCAATTGCAGGGGCACCCCTGACTTGCATCAATTTGATAGCTTGAAAGGCATCTTCAATGGACTTAATTTCTATGTAAGAAGTCGTGTAAGGGAGTTTAAGCTGGTCTAATAGCCGGAGCAGAAGATCGGTCTTCAGAAACTTAATTGCCTCGAGTGTTTTTCCAGTCATTCTTTGATGATCTTCTATGTGAAAGTTTTCAACGCTTTCACATCAATCAGATCGAGAAGACACCAGCATGCAGGACCAACATTGTGAGCCTGATCAGAAGATCAATCTCCGAACACCATT